>NC_142183.1:25525694-25690277 GCF_026936395.1 Plectropomus leopardus | reverse complement strand
ATTCTGAAAAATGCTAATGAATACCAATATAAATTACCCATTACGTTGAGCTTGAAGGCAGAGAATTTTTCCCCTGTTGTATAATCGCCATTTATCTGGGTTTAGTGAGGCAGTTTGTTACCTGCTAACACCGCAGTCCTCTGCTGTTCGTTACACCTCAGTTTCACTGAAGCAGGCACAGTTCAGTGCTGTGCAAAGACGTTTTCTGCTCGTACTCGTTTAATCTCTCCTCTGGGATTCAAGCCCTTGACCTTCTGGACACGTGGATTCACTGACCTCAAAGCCATTAGCATGTTCAGTTTCCTGTCTCATCTTAATACAGAAAGGCTTCTCACACTGGCACACATTCGAAATGTGTATTTCCATTAAAATGGAATGACACTAGAATCATTAAATGTGAACCTTCACACGAACATCTCACATCAGTAAAACCGCAAATATGTGAGAAGAGGAAAAAGCGCATCTGCTTATAAACCTAATGCACAAGTCTGAGTCATCCACTAAAGTCAAAGTAAACGCAATAAAGTTGAAAATGTCATTGTATGACATTAAAAGGGTAATAGTCAATCTAGTATGATGGTGCTCAATCTTTAAGTCAAATTTTACATTTTTTTAATTAGTGTTCCAAACTATTAAAGCAAAGGTTGGGTTTTTTATTTTATGTACTTGTGTCATATTTATTTCCTTTTTCAAGTCCATCAGAAAATGGTAACTATATGGGTGTGTAAAGGAAACCGGTTTTACTGTAATGTGTGTACATACTCTTTAATCCAAAAAAAGGTCCACACTTTTTTACTTCACACAATTGACTATTTCCATCATTTCTATTTACTAAAAACTTTTAGAATGAATTATTTCTCCATTTGTTACACAGAGCAGGGGTGGGCAATTTGACCCCAAAATAATGTCATTACGTTTCACCATATAATATGATATGCCATAATGATATTCTCAATGATAAGAAAAAAATTATATATTAATAAAAAAAAATTATATATATACATATATATATATACACACACACACACACACACACATTATATATTATATATATAACGTTATAGTTTTACATGTAAACAAAAACTTAATAGTTTGCCTTCAAATACGAAGTAAAAACTAGGCAAAAATGATCTCTCATTTCTGAAGTTTGTAAACAATAACAGTAACTGGCAGCAATGTTGCATTCAGCCATGGTTGATGTTGCCATGCTTAACAGTATGACATCATAATGTAAATAAGTTGTAATGTTGTTATTATCATAGTAACTGCCACAATGCTTAAAAAAAAGGTCAAATATACCAACTGTCAATGCCTACTCCATCCATCTTGGCCTGATCAACTGGTCCAATATCATGCAAGAATAGTCTTAATAGGTCTAACATCAGCATTCTGTTCATTGAAAACAAACTGAATTGTACAATAAATATCCATGGATATCTGACAAGAAAAAGAAAGTTTACTAACAAAAAGGTTTGAGATCTTATCTACTGTCCTTTATAAAACAGAATGCTGACAGCTTAAAGTTCTGCTTCACCTTGGCGGGTAACAGACGACCTATTTATTGCTAACAATGAGCATTTTGTGGGAAGTCGAGAAACTGCTCTTAATTGATTTATATAATATCTCTTAGAATTAATCTTCTGTCACCTTGTCCATTGTTACACCCTCTTAATCACATTTTAGCAGCAGAATACCTCAAAATCCCTCCAAGGTTATATTTCATTTTCCATGTCTGTGCACTTGTTTGGTTGGATAAGTTGTTTGGCATTTCTCTGCTGATGAAATGTAGCTGTTTGTATCTGTGGATACTCTTGACTGAAGAAGCCTTAGTCAAATTAAAGATTATGTTGCAGTTCACAATCTAAAACTTTCTTCTACCAAATAAAACCTATGAAAATCCACCCCCCAAAAATTTCATTTACTTCTAATCAGTCCTCTAAGATAGCTCACATGTTTAATCAATGAGAGATTTAATTGTTGAGCTTTGGAGGAATAAGGGAAATCCCTCCAAAATGCACAAAAAGATGTTAAAAGTCGTATTCATTTTATCAAAACACACTGGAAAAGCTGTTTAAATCGATTGGTTGAAGAGGTTTTATTTGATGGAGGATTTAAACTGAATGGATGTCTGAGGTGCAGAATGCAATGAGGGTAGGCCGCCTAAATAAGGGATTTGAAACAGAATGCTTTTGCTTATAACAAGAAAACGCATAAAGCTGCAGTATGTACACTTTGATGAGTTTGAGTTGAGAATTCATGTATGTAAGTTAAGGGAACATAGTCCTCATGCTGGCTGAAAAGACATGAGTATTAACATTTGTGTCAAAATCTCATGAGTTGGGCTGTAAAGTTAACGGCAATCGCTTCCACAGCCATTTAGTGTCAACAAAAAGGGCATCAGACCCTGTATAAATCATCATTAAATATCTGAATCTACGATTTACTTACTGAGTGTTATACACTGTATGTATTAAGAATGGGTAATTTAATATTTTCCATATTTAAGTACTCACTTTTACCTTGGAGTACTCTCAAAGAAAAAAATAGGAAGATCTAACGTAAGAATACAGTCACAAATGAACATCAAAGCAAAAATGCCTTCTTCGGCGAGCTGCAGGGAGGCCCTGCATGGATGGATGGATTTGTGTTATGGTACTGCTCAGCAGCACCGATAGCGACATTGCTCTGCTATTTGCTTTCAAAATGTGTTTTGCAGCTCAGGTATCTCACCAGTCGAGGCAAACTCTGGAGGAGGAAAGCATCCTTTACAACTTATGGCAACTTAAAAAACAAAAACAAAACCTTGCTCTTTAAAAGCAAATTCACCTTGTACTGCATGCAACAATGCTCATCAATTACACACACTGTGACCGCATCTTGTCTCAATCATTGGTTACTCAAACACAGTAATTGCTCTCCCAGGAAGTAACAAGAAAGGGTAACACATTGCTCAATAACACTTCCTCTCTAATGTGCTCCGCTCCACTGATTATTCTCCATGATGACACTATTACTCTTCTCCCCTGGCAAAACTGATAGACAACAAATTGACTGCATAAACTAAACCTCAGCCCACCGATGCAGACATAAACCAGTGCTTTCCAACCTGTTTTTCAGGGTGTCATCTGGGGGTTAGCTCTCCAATGGTTAAATGAGCCAGGAAAGTTTTGTGGCTAATTCTCAGTGAACCCTCTGCAGTGCAGCACTTTTCTGGTCAAGATGAATCTTTTAGCTTAAAGCATTTGGGGCTAGAAGAAGACGGGCCTAATGCACTTCTCAGCTTAAACACTGCACTCTACATGTAAGCGCTCTGAAGTCTAAAGGCGCTGCTGCATGATTCACTTAAAGTGCTATTTGGAACAACGGATGGTGTCAGAAAGCCCCTTTCCCATAGTTGAACGGGACGGGTCTTTTTATTATTATTATTTTTCCAAAAGCGACAATTTAAAAACATTATCCCGCTCTCTGCAGCAATTGGTCAATTGTGGTTAGAATGGAAAATGGACAGGTTCATGTGCTCTGCAAATCCGATAAAAAAAAAAGATGTTTTGATAGCGCAAAATCAACTGCAAGCTGTCAGTGAATGTTGTCAGTCTTTTCACGTTTGATTTCAGTTTCTCAAAAAGTGCAATGAACAAAACCATCTGTAGAAATTTACAGAGAAACAGGAGCTAGTGGAACAGACATTTCTTTCTATTCTTCAAACAGCTAATTCTTCTATCTGTATATCACTCAGCTCATCAAACAAGCAAAGCTGTCTAAACCAGCCATGTCATTTTTAGTAAACACTGAAGCTATGGTAAAGGTTCTGGATATAATCTTTTTAACGTGTGGGCTATTGTTTTCTTTTAATTGTTAATTGAAAAACAGATTGTAAAGTAACTTAAAAACTGAAACCTTCCCCAATTTTTTGAGGACTGATTTCTATATTAAGAACTTGGGACAAATAATCCAAAGGATGTGACATTTATGCGCCTTCCTGAGTACATAGCCCATCTTTAGCTCCTCTACAGTTCCAACAATGTGCAACACTAGACGGCATTAGGGTTAGGAAACGAGTTCGCACATACTATGCTTCTGTTTTATAAACATTTTGCAGCAACAGCCCAAAAACGTACCTTTCAACAGCTGTAGCAACTCAAATCCAGCCAGCACAAGAACCAAGCACTCTCCTCCCAAGCTCCTGGTTCAACAAACTTTCTGTTGCTGCTGTCACAAAAGTTAAACCCAGTGCTGCCCTTGGCCACCAGCCAGTTGTTATCCCCAGCACTGAGGTGTGTGCTGGCTGAAAGTGGCAAAGCTGCATTGATAGCACATTAATAATGTGTCACTTTGTGTGTTTTTAATAGCTCTGCACAATATGAGTTTCAAAGCATGGAGGCATGTGGGTTGCAGCTACACAGAGGAAACTTGTTAACAGGATAAATTCATTGTCAGTTTCAGACTATTCAAGGGAATTGCTAATAATAATAAAAGATAAAATAAAACCAGCATTATCTTTTAAAGGGATAAGAGGAGCTGATGTGATTGTGATTGTCTTCCCATGACTCCACCTGATTATACTGCATTCCTACTACTAATGTATTCATCCTGCTCCAGCCTCTATTCCTCATTGTTCAGCATCAGTTGTGCCCATGATTGCATTTGCACATTTGGTCACTACAATTGCAAAAAAAAAAAAAAAAAAATTGGCTAGAACCATGTGCACTTTGTATTTGAGTTTGTGTTCGCGACTGTACTTGTGCCCAGTTTCAGGAAAGTAGAAGCCAGCATATTATCACAGTCACAGGGAAGGCATTGAATTTCGTCCAAGATAACTTTCCAGGGATGAAAAGCAGTGTCACAGTTGGTATTTCTGTCTTTTTGTTTTTTTAATTTGACAGAGTGATATGCAGCAGCACCCGCAGAGAAACACATCTTTATGGCAACTTGACCTTTGTACATATCAACATGCATTTAGATTTGAAATGTTTTGTTCTTCGACCTTTCAAGTAAAGAAATTTACCATCTGAGTTGAAATCCTACTGTTAAGTCTACTGTGTTTCCCACAGAATCAGAATGTATGTGTGGCAGCAGCTGGGGGGTTTGGGGGTTTATTCCTCAGCAGCAGTCTGAATCCTGGCATAGATAATTGATCAGCTGATCTGGTGAGCATTGATCAAATCGATGTGTGAGAGGAGAAGCAGAATGTAGAGTGAGTGATTGCAAACTTTTAGACCCAGTAAAATGAACAGTTAAGTTTCACTTTTGATGCACCTGATGTTCTACTGCTTCGTTGGTAACAACAGTACGCTCAGTGTTCCGAGAGTGTGGTACAATAACTGATCAAACAGTACATATATTTCAATAGCTCTAACCAATTTATTACTGGTGGCCAATGTTTTAACTGTGGTGACCCGCCACAAACAAATGAATGTGTGGGGAAACCCTGAACTCCACCTAAAGCTAGAACAATAGCACATGAAATCAGCCAGTGTGTTATATGTCAGACTTTGTAAATAATTTACCTGTAGAAGTGCTTTAAGGTGAAAGGCTTGGTGCATGTGAAATCAGCTCCTTGAGTTTTGATAATACACTGAATGTCAATAGAGCGAGTGCCTCGCTTGAGCTCTTCAGGTCACGTAAAGACTCTTATCTGTCAGTCCCATGTTCCTCACTAGCTATTAACAAAACTAGAGATATCTGGTATCGGATTGACTTCTTCACAAATTGGGGTGCTTTCCTATTCTCACTGGGAGAAATCAGGCAACAGAGGCCTCACTAACCACCATTCACAATCACCACCAAACAACATTATGATTGTCTATTGATTACACTCTGATTGGTGTGATTTGACTTTAGAGGGTTTCATTCAGATGAAGACTGAGTGAGTGCAGTCCTCTGCTGCTGCCTGCCATCGCTCCCATATGCCACAGTTTCATAATGATTTCATGCCCCAATGAGTTGCTCATTCTATTGAAAAGAAATGCGTGTACCCTGCAATTTGTTATTAGCTTCCATTTTGCTGAACAAACGAGAACAAACAAGCACCCTCACACCTTGGTCATCATATCATAGACAGGTTTTTGACCATGAGATGATGCTATTTACAGGGACTTCATTAAACAGCTCCTAAATAATTATGTATAAGTGGAGAGCATGTTTTTTAATTAACACTCTGAGAAACTGCACCTAAAACATGACTTGTACAGTTTTAATAAAAATATCAGTGGGTTTACTTTCTATTACATAAACCTTTGAATGGGTAAGCCTGAGACACCCATAATTGCCTGTCCATATTTCTTCATTTTTTCAGTGGCTTTGCAGGTGAACAGTGTTAATGTGCACAACAATGGCATGACATGCCAATAAGTAATTAAGATCTCAAAAGACAGATGATGATTAGGATTAAATTGCATGCGCACGCACGCACGCACGCACGCACGCACGCACGCACGCACGCACGCACGCACGCACACACACACACACACACACACACAAGGATGAATACAGCCCAAGCTCAATATTCCAATAAATACTTACCATGTTTTTGTGCCCTCTATTAACCTCAGTTCACCTTTGAACTATTACAAAGGGTTAACAAGGATGAACCATACAGGCTGATGAGCATAAAGCTGCTGTTATGTAGAATGGTTTCCTACCATTAAGTAAATAGAAATCACTCTGTCCAAGCATATGAGATAATAAGACAGCTTTATTTCTGTGCTGTGTAAATTAAATGTTTGTTATCATCTAAAGGATACAGCTACAATTTAGGAATATTAAGTATGTTAAAAAATATATATATATATATAAGAAATAACTGTAGATCATGACGGCCAAGAAAGCAAGAAAGTTTCAGTGATGGAGAATAATTTCATGATCAGCCTTAAATGAGATTTCTAAGGTCGAATTGAAATTAGAATCAAATTTTGTGTTCAGCATGAGATGTGTTTTCAAAAAATTGGCCCTCCAGGAAATAGTGGGGAAACATTGTTGCCAAATTGGAGTATTCATGGAGTCAGAGTGTACAAAGAAAATTCTAGTTCATTTATTCAAAGTGGATGCTAAGCACTCTTAGAGAAGAGTAGTCCATCAGAGGGTCTGAATGTTTGGAACTGGAGGCAGAAGGCCAAATGGTTTCATACTCACTCAGTGGCCATGCATGCTAGCACACTGGCTGCCAGTGGCACTCTCTGCAGGGCAAATAACTCCTCAGAGTGCAATTCACTGCTGCCTTTCAATTTGCATGTTATTTAGTTACCAAGTCACATGACTTTTTCCAGTCTGCTGCATCATATGTCATCTTCTTTCAGAGTGCTCAGTCTTTGCTGCTTCAAATGATCAGATGTTGATCTGATCATGAATCAAACTTTCAATATATTTCTCTGCTAGTTTTCTCTTGGATGTGGGTCATTTCTTTG
This sequence comes from Plectropomus leopardus, assembly GCF_026936395.1. NCBI lineage: Eukaryota > Metazoa > Chordata > Actinopteri > Perciformes > Serranidae > Plectropomus > Plectropomus leopardus. The sequence goes on along the minus strand of NC_142183.1, from coordinate 25,682,874 downwards.
TTTATTTGCTGCTAATGAGGCATTTGATTGAAATTACAAATGGATTATTCTAAAATTGTTTGCTCTGAAATCAAACGTTTAAAACAAGTGAATCTTCTCATTACAAAAATTATGAAAGCAAGGGAGTTATCCTGTTGCAAAATGACTGATGGTACCAAATTAAAATCAAAACGAATACAAATAAAAGTTTTTTGTAGCTGGTGGAAGAATAGTGAGGCTCCTGCAGATCTCATCTTCAATATTAAGCATGTACCAGACCATGCCAGACCAACAGCATGTCAGACCAATACTGGATTTTTGAGACCGATACCAATATGAAAATTCGATATCTGATTATATTTTACCAAATACTGTTTTACTGATCCTAATATTAGCAATGTCAATAAAGCAGCAAGGCTCTTGCAGATATTGTATTGTAAATGGCCAATAACTGTATAGAAGGATGGATAAAGCGTCTTCACTTCCTCTAAATGTACAAACATGAAGCCTGACATCCCGGATACAGCTGCCATCTTGCGCTGGTGGCGTCCAGTGAAACAAGAGTCTGTGCAAAGTGATCTGTGTGATATAAACTTCCTGTAATCAGACCAATTGCAAGCAGCAGCATTGATCACAAATACACCAGCTGGCACACACAGCTGTTAATCAAAACGCCACACCCTCTTTTTTATAGCATTAAATAACTAATTAAAAACAAATCTATGAGAAAAACGAAGACTTGAACATACAGCAGCATGATTAGAACTACCTAAAATGAATGAAAACATCTTTAGGAAAAATGTATGTGACATGTTCTTTAATCTTTTAAGATTGGTCTTTGTCCCATCTAGGATTTACGACCTGCACTGCAGCCAGCCACCAGGGGGCGATCAAGCTGTTTTGCCTTCCTTTTTGTGAGTTGTCATGCTGTCCATCTTTTTTATACAGTCTAAGTAAATGACCCACATCATATGAATCTATTTTTTCATCTTTTTTTTTTTCCAGGGGTTGAAATACGTTGCTAAATTAATGTAACAATTTGTCCCCCATTATGTTAAACATTAAAAAAATAGAGCTACAACAATTAGTTAACTGTTAACACAATCGGCGGATAATAAATGGCAGCTATTCTACTGATCTATTAATCATCAACTCATATTCAGGCAAAGTTCCAGTTCTAATTTCAGCTTCTCAATTGTAAGGATTTCCTGCCTTTATTTGTATAAGACATCTGCTGACATGAAATTGGGCTTTTGATAATCAGTACATTAATCAATAATAGTATATATACTGTTTGTTGCAGCTAAATCAAGAGTAGAGCTACTTGAAATACACGAGCATGGCAACAGCATGTCTCAGCCTCATATACACCCTCCAAATCAATCCCATTATGCAAAATGCATCAATTAATTTCAGCATTTTCTGGCATAGATGTATAGTGTTGATTGTACAATTTTACAGCTCTGAGATAAATAAATGTGCACGTTTTAGTAAACAATAAGTTTGTGTACTTGGTCTAATATTCACACATGTTGAATTCAGCCAAGTTGAATTAATAAAAAAGCCAAGAGAGCCAAGATTGTGAATAGTTAAACTTGGTTAAAGACTGGAATAAAAGAAGACCAGTGACTAGTAAGATGTAATTGTCTGACAAATTACAATTCTCGCAGAAATGTTGTCAATTTCATTGAAAAAGGAACTACTTACAATGGACTACCAATGACTTGAAGCAGACAGCATAATTTCACACAATTAGCTTTTGTGGAGGCAGAGTGGCGGGAGAGAAGAGACACATGACAGCTACTCTGGAATGGTAGAAAAAAAATTGAGAAAGTGACTGAAGTGAGCAACAACAAACCTCAGCCCCTGAGGAAAAAATTGCCTCAATTGAGGAGATTGGAAGTTAGGACTTGAATGGGGAGATTTGGTAGTGCTTTATTGACAGTATTGACAACAAAAAGAGTACTTTCTGTCATGATCAGGAAGTGTCTTTCACTAGCTTTGTTCAGTGTTGTGTTTTGACATAATCACACACTGTGACATTCTTGCAAATTGTCCAAAATACATGAAGTGTTGGTGGTGATTTAAAAAAAAAAAAAAATTCTTGAAGCTATGCAAACTCTCAACTACAACCCATAGCAACATCTGGATTTATTGTAGTAAGCTTCCATATGTTTTTATTCAAATTGGGCAAAAAGGGGAGTGACCTTGTATTGAAAGCTCAAAATCAAGATGAGAAGAAAAGCAGCTCACAAAAGTTCTGTTTAAAAAGTTTTGTTTGTTGCAGAGAGACTTGAACAGCGCAGAAAGATGGATTTTAAAACAACCCGTGGCTTTTTTGCCAAGTATTTCATTCGGACACAATACACAGAAAAGGCACAACAAACACTTGAGTTCTCTATTCCTTCCATGTACCTGAACTTCGGCCGACTTGTCCATTTCTGCACCTTTGTGGCTCTTCTCTCCTCACTTGACTTTAAATAGAACTGCTTCTGCTGCTATTTGTTCAAAGGCTTGTGTATTACATGGGTACAATAAAAAAGTGAGTGACCTCAAGCTATGGTACATTGATTTTTCAGACTTTACTTCTTGACTGCATAAAAGCTTTCTCATGTATGATATAGATACAACAGAAGACTAGCATTCATTATTTACAGTCAACCATTCAAGATCTCTGCGATAGCTAGGTGTTTAAGCTGGCAGCAGTGCTCAGTGGCCCAACTTCCAATATTTAAATAGGGAAATTGGATGGAGAGTAATGAACAACATCAGATAGAGTACAAATAAAATGTGTCCAATTGTCAGATTTTGATGGGAGAATGCAAACATGCAAACCTTGATTATAGTACACACTTTAAAATGAGCTCTCTCTGTTCCACTGCACTTGGCAGACCGTTCTTCTTTCCATTTACTGAATCACTTGGCGAAGGAGGGGGGTTACTAGATCCCACTGGTACTTAGGGAACAAACCCAATTTGCTTTCAGACTCCTGTACTTTATATAGGTGAGACAGGGCACATCTTTTTGAATTTATACTTATGTAAGCAGTTCTCTACACTGAAGAAAGGAAAGGTTTTATCCCCCCCCCCCCCCCAGGAAAAAAGACAGTCTCGACATGTAAACCGTTCTGTTCAATTATGTGACATCACCTCTGTAAAGGTTACCAAGGGTCAGGTGTTAGCATTCATATATTCATATATATATATATATATATATATGTACATATAGCTCAAGAAGAAAAATAAATTAATTAATGGATTATATTGATAAGTTAAATGATTGACTTGCCATTGCAGCTTTGGATAAAAACTTGGGCTGACAATGGTAATGTGTTAACTCTCGCCAAATAATCAGAAAACCTTATTGCATTCATTTTCTTATGAGAATTAGTCATATTACTAAGTCTGACCCCAACTTTGACCTCTAGTGTGGATGTTTACTTCAGTGTTCACTTAATATCCTGCCAAACAATTGAAATAACAAATGCATCCCCCAGTAAGCTGATCAACAAACGTCCAGGTGGAAATTTAGGCTAAAACCAACTTTTGTGCACAAATCCCTGCAATAAACTGTCATTCCCCTGAAGCACAACAAATCTGAAGTACCATCTTCAGGGAAAGCACATCTTTCCTGATGTAAGCAAAGATGCTACCACTGAAACGCGATACAGCTGTGTTCATCGAACTACACTGGCAGCGTGCAGCCAGAGCAAGTCTGTTTACAAAGTGACAGCAACTAAGCTAACTAATAAAATCAATGAATGGATTGCCTCGTGCCGCAGGTCCATCACTATTGCTAAACACCAGGGGGGCTTCAAGGCATTATCCAGATCCCCTCAGGCAACCCATCATACAAGCCACCTACGAGGGGAACTATTCTCACAAGAATTCATGAACAGAATGGCAGTGAAAAGGCCACAAAGCAAATTAGTTGGTACAAGCTACAATTATTGCGCTGAATGGAGACCACTGGACATTTGAAAGCAACCAGAACTACCTTAATGCAACTGCATGCCTAATCAAATGGCAGCTGCACTCGTTTGCTTAAGGTGTGCTCACTCGCAATACGATTGCAGCAGCAGTGGTTCTAAGATTCAATCACATGCCCTATGTAGCACACATCATACAGAGGGTGATCACAGGGGCTCTCTGTGACAGTGGGTTTGATGGTGTTTTAGCCAAGTGCCGTAAAATAGTTGGACATCTCAAAGACAGTGCTGCAAACACAGGAGAGCTTCAGCAAGCCTCTTATAGGCACTAAGAGGAGTGACTTTTTCAACATATACCCACGCACTGGAATTCAGCTCTTGAAATGATTAAGTGGGTCCAGCACAACAAAGACCCATGAGGGCAACCCTAGCACCGCAGAAGGCAGCCTGTCATATTCAGTTAAGGATAGCATGGCTAAGTTGGAAACACTGCTGGAGCCATGCAGGCAAGGCAATTTCCCTACCTTCTCCAATTTTCATTTCTGACCAATATCATTAATAGTCACTTTGTTATTGTATTTTAGATGTAATTTAAGGCCTGTTCTCTAATTCAGATAACACCTGAATGAAAAGTCTAGTAATTAATTCTGTTGATCTCGTGTGTTTATAGGAATGTCACTAAGCTTCTGGGTGGTGACAAATATGTGTCCTGCTCTGGGGTGCTGCCTGCACTCTGCCACCCATTGCGTACAGTGGAGGTCTCTGTTGCCCCGATGTCGCGGCTTCAAAGCTGCATTCAGTGGACCTCAACAGAGGAAAGAAGGAAGAACACAAAGCTGTCATGGCTAAAGCAGCGGCTCTAGATACCAGACCCAAGGACCTTTGGTGCTGCCCTGAACAGAGAGAGAAGAGGTGTGGTGAGTGCTTAGTGAAGGACAAAGAACTTGCATCACAGCCCTCCAGAGAGGAAGTGGAATCAAAGCCACCAAAGAAGAAGATGGCCATCCGACTGATGGGGTCAGAGTCAGATGATGAGGCACACTCCACAGACAAAACTCTAGGCAAAGGACAGAGTCAAGTGTGAGCACAGAGACATGTCCAATCAGTGGTGGTCGGCACACGCAGGTGCAAATGGGAAGCTGGCCCATAGTGCACAATGGTACTTGGCTACTTGCCTCAACAGTGCCATGTGAGACTGTTTTTCTCTGGCAGGCCTCATTGTGCAGAAGAAGAAGTCAGCTGAAAATGTCAACAAGCTAGTCTGCCTGAGCAACTGGTTAAAAGAAAATAAGACTTTATGAACTAGCTGACTGCAGTCACGTCGCACAAGTTCCCAGTTTCAAGTAATCATGTTCAACTACAGGGACTGTTCAATTAGTCTCTTTAAATACGCTGTTCAGTTTCTACTTACTGTCATGAGATGTGAGATGTTACTTTGTAAACAATTTACAGGCGAGCTGTTTACATTCACTTTGCAGCAGACGTTTCTTTCTAACTGTTCTTTATATGCTTGTCTGCCAATTAAGTCTGCAATTCATTATGGATGTTGTGGGTAATTCCAAACACTGCCTAAGACTTTTTTCAGCTGACAATCTGATTGAAAAAAATGTAAAACTCAGCTAGGACAAAATAAAAATTGAAAACTAAACTCTTAATTCTCTCACCAGTTTGTCATGCTTCACTTTATTCCAAAGCCACACATAAATTTGTTCCATCTACCCCCAAAATATAGTAAATACTATTATTATAAATGTTTCATTGAGCATTATTAATCACAGTCTATTATTTGATAACGCTATTAAATTGTTTTAATCAACTGGCAGCACAAAATCTTTGCTTTGACTGGACAACTGACTAAACACACTGTAGATGATGTGACATTGAGATTGTTAATAGAAGTTAAAAGACAGAATGTCTCAGGTTTTAGTGCAGACCCCTTGGAATTAAGACCATGAATAAAAAAGAGAGAGGCCTCTGATGAAGGCCTGGGCTTCTCTAGTTGCCTCTGTTAGCTCGGCTAAATTTATGCTGAATTTATGCCCTTATGTCTGTTTTGAAAATGTTGGTGCTGCTTTTTAAGGCTGTCTTTGATGGTGGTGACATGTGACTGCAATTCACACATCATGATGAGACAATCATCTCACCAGGCTATAAATTCTCCTTCTGCTGGCTTCTGCTAACTAGCCAGGTCAAGGTTTTTAAGTGTGCACATCATTAAACCAAAAGAAGAAAAGAAGATGGGCACCAGCTGAACTTGCATCCTGCTAGCCATTGTACAGATGTGGGAAAATAAACTGGACAACCCTGATGTCAGATCAGGTTCCAGCGTGTTAACACAGGCTCTAACATCCTTTTAATCACTGAAACTTGAACAGCGCCATCCAGCCTGGTGACACTTTCTCTATTTGACGATGCAACAGAGCAGAGGACTCTAGAGAAAGAGGGAAGGAGAGGAGGAGTGTGTTTTATATTGAACAAGGACTGGTGTGGTAGTTGGAATGTGAGGTGCTGCCCTGTTCCTGCTGTGGATCACTGCTATATGCTGTTCAGAGGTGGCGGCAGAGCAGTGCTGCCTGTATTGAGGGAGGCACAACCATGCAGCCATCTTTTTGGAGTCGGGATGTGGGCACAGTTAAATATCTGCACAACCAGAAACCGTGAATTACCAAAACTATTCAGAAACATGGACAATTGCAAAGTGGCAGCAAAAAATGTGAGAAGACGCAAAAAAGGAAAAATTTACAGGGCATAAGTTAAATTAGCTAGAGTTGTGCCTTGTACAGTACTATTCCATGTGACAAATAAATATTTGATTGATCGAAATACAAGCTTCTAGACTGAACTGTCTCACAATAATCAAAGCAATCATAGAAGAGGAGGAATGTAATGTCATCGTCAGCAGTGGTTTATAACCCCTAATTAATGCCAGATCGGTGCGTGGTCCAGCTCCGCTCCGTTATGGCAGACGGAGCAAATAGATCACACTCTAGTCTATGTGTTAATTTCCACCGGCTCCGCTGCGTTGCGGATCAACTCCATCTCAGCTCCGGCAGTCCAGATGCTCACAGATCAGATACGCAAGCCTCCTATTTTTGCCGTATGCCAAATCTAACACAGAGCAGACAGGAAATCAGACAGCGATACAACATTAAAACTTTCGGTTAATTTTCATAATATAAAACACTCCATTTTCATGTCTGATCGAATTTCACTTAACTACGTTTTCGGAGGTCATTACTGGCAACATGGACGAAGAGAAGCTAATTATGGAAGTGGAAAAACACAAAATTATTTTCTGACACCACACATCCTTTTATGAGGACAACCACAGAGAGGAAATGGCGAGGAGCAATTTATTGGGAGTTATGGGAGTGAATCGACTTCACTATAATACATTCATGGAGCAAATGGAGTTATGACTTCTTCTTTTGTACTGATATAATGCATGTGACTCTGTAATTACTGCAAGAACTCCTTGGTATCGTCACTCCAGATGAACAAGCAGCGCTGCGCCACGCCAGACTCAAAACGCAACCGGTGGGGATTGACGGATGACGGAGCATGGCGCAAAACCGCAGCGGAGCCGTAACGCAATGCACATACAAGCAGTGGAAATCCGGCATCATGCAATACTGGCCTGTAGGGGGTGGACTGTTACTTATGCTTGCTCTTTGCACTTATAAAAACAGTACAATTAACTCTGATATTTGGTTAGCTCATTTAGCCTTATTATATGAATAAATGATAAACTACTTACAACCACTGGCTTCAGTGTATTCTTAAATTTGAACAAGTGGGCAAAAATGACATCTATACATCACAGTAGTGATGTCAGCAGTGAAAAAATCCTTTCCACTCATCCAACATAAGATGTGCAAACGTGTCCACTACCAACATGTCAAACAGAATTCATCTAAAAGTTCATCTGACTCATATTTCAGATAGCTTCCTGTATCCTGAATGGGAGTGTTGGTAGAGCGAGAGGGTGTGCCAGAGACAGAAAAATGAACAGGCCTGAACTCAGATGAACTGACTTTGAAGAAGAGCTTTTATCTTTTCAGAGTCGTTCTTGCTTTAGGTAACAAACAGACGCAGAATCCCGAATAAATCATAAAGGCAGAGCTAAGAAAAAAATAACAGCTGCAAACAAATGGCACTCATTCAAGGCAAAGAGCAAATTTATCACAGATGTTTGGAAATTTATAGTGAAGTGCTAAAACAGCTAAGGTAAAAATGATTTGATAAACTGTCTCGGGGAACTTGTAAATAACCGTTGACGCACAGATTTTGTAAACTGTTACCAGTCTGTTTGACTGGCTCTATACTGTTTCTGTTCATAAACAAGTGTTCATGGGGAGTTTTGGCTGGATTTTATGTAGCACAATGTGATACTACACAGATATTTTCTCAGCTGTCCCCATGTGCCCCTAGTCTGAGGGCTTTTTGCTTGTCAGATATGTTTTCAAAGTGATGCATTTATAAACCATGATTCTCAGCCACATTGTACCACCATAGGGTTCACTCATCCAAATACTGTTCTATTTTGAGAGTAACTGTGTTTTTCTGTACTCGGGATAATCATGAACGTGTCCTCTTTGCTGATAAAACAACCATTTTTGAAGGTTAAAACCTACTTGTTTCTATTCTGGAGATGCCATTCTGCATGAAGGGTCCTTACTGAGGGTTTCACAGACCCTTCTGGACAAAATGCCCCAGGGTTATTTGCTATTGTTGCTGAGTTTTCTGTTTTTGTAGGGATGCATTCATTGTGTGGGGATTTTTTAAATTTTTTTTTTTTTACAAAAATATGTTTCATGAAGGACACTTTCAGTCACTGAACTAACAAACAAGAAAAAAAGACAACTATAAATGCTACTGCACCTTATGATCACACCAGAGAAAGAGTCATGATGTAAAAAGATCACGCCATGTCTGTCATCAAAAAGCAAACCAAAGATCATCTAATATCGCATTTTGTGTCGGTACACTGTGACATTACTGTTGGATATGGATACAGGTGCATCAGAGCACACTGTGATCACACCCAACCACACAAGCAAGTGACGCTGGTCAGAGGGGTGACACTATCTTTAACTTGGTATTAAGTATGCGTCATTCAGGGCATATCTACTGCCCCTTTTACACTGCCTCTTCATGGCCAAAATTTCAGAGTATGTCACCTTGCGGTTCGGTTTAAAAGGTACATTTGCAGAATGGCAGGACAGATATGCCTCTACTATAAGCCAGCATCAGAGGTAGTAACAGTGCTGAAACGATACCTGTTTAAACAGGACATCCGAGGACAACGTGTTATGTGTGGGACCCTCCGCAAGAGATTTAAATATTAATGCTCTGAATGTTGCATTACAGAACCTTTAAGGGAAAAAAATAATCTTTTGTGATTGCTGCAAGCCAAACTGATGAAGTTGCAGCAGCTTTTCTGAGAATTCTCAAAATATTTCATATCCTAACTTTCTAATTTAAAAAGTAGGCATGTGTTGTAAAGAGTTCTCTGATCTTTTCAATATGTGTTTTTTTTTAAATAAACCCATACCTAAATAAATTTCAACTTAGTGTGAATAAAGTTTACACTACACTGCTGTTTTACAATTTGTAATCTTGTCCTAAAAAAAGCTTGATTGGATAGAGTCAGATGGCTGAGAGGACTACTCTAGTTATTGATAGTCTTTGATGCTCTAAGCTTTTAGGAAGCCCTCTTTGAAATGGAGGACAAAACACTGTACAATGGGCTTACAATTAAAATACAAGGAGATTTACATAAAAAAAGGTTCCTGTTTCAGTGTAAAGTGCACAAGAACGCCTCTAACAAGCTGGCATTGACAGTTGGTCAGTCACGCTGTCAGAGCGAGCATGAAGCCCACACTGTAACAAACTGCACTCACTAAAGATAAATCATCAACTTTTTGGAAAAACGAAAAAGTTTTATCAGAGAGAAGTAGACAGAAGGGACACAATGTGTTTGAAGGATATTTCTAGGATGTCAAACTCACTCTGCAGTGGAAAGAGGTTAAAAAGATAAAGTTGGCTGGAAGCTGAAACCTAACCTACAGATCACAGTGTAAAGTGAACCACCACATCACCGACTATTGACACAGAAGACAATTAAAATGGAGGGAAACTTCACAGATTTTCAGCCTAGCTGTGTGTCATCGCTGTCGGTGCAGATGAACAGTGTTTGGCTTCCCTCTGCGCCGCCAGCACCTGAGCATCTGCTGCCGATGAACGGAGAGCTCTGGGGAAACCAAACACTGTTCATCTGCACACACTGCGATGACACACAGCGTGTTGAAAATTGGTGAAGTTTCACTGTTTCACTTTACCTAGCAGAATATGTCTTTATTCAATCATTAAAATTGTTATAATCATTAAAAAGCAAAAGCAGTGTGTGCATACACTGAGTCGGCTAGGCCTTCAGTAGCTAGCTAGCTAACTGTACACTGTTCAGGGTTTGATTTTGGTAAATAGTACTAGTAAATGGGCCTGCAGTTGTATCACATCTTGCTAGTCTTCCCACCACTCAAAGTGCTTTAACACTACATTTCATATTCACCCATTCACACACACATTCACACACACTGGTGGCACAGCCATCAAGAGCAATTTAGGGTTCAGCACCTTGCCCAAGGATACTTTGACATCCGATTGGTGGACGACCTGCTCTACCTTCTGAGCTGCAGCTGCCCTTTTTTTCCCTCCAACCGCTAACGAGTATCATTATTACACATGCCTCAGGCACAGCGTTTAGCTCTAAATTGATATCTACAAAACCAGCCTAAAAAGGAAAGAAATGTGAAACAACTGAATGAGAGTCTATGGAGCACAGCTCTGTGGTTGTCGGACACTATCTGGAGCTGGCTGATACTAAGCTGTGATTGGCCTGTCTGCATTCAAGGGGAAGGACTTAGCAAAAGGTCAGTTAACAGAAAATGTGAAAAAAAGAACAAAAAAAAAAGTTTGTGGTCTTTATAGCTTATTTCCAAGTTCATGAAAAGTGTACGGGGGGAGGATTATTTTATAACTCACCCGTTTACATTTTAATATGACCCAAAGTTAGCATAAGCAAGGGCGGGCCGCTTTGAGTGACAGGCTGTCTGTAGATAGTGTCCTCAGCTTCTGAGTCAGATCCACCTGTCACTCCTCAACAGCTCCTGCCTCTCACCCAAATATGGTCACTTTTTGGGTGAGAGGGGGTCCTGGGGTCCACAAACTAATGGATGATGTCACAGTAGGTACGTCCATTATGTTTACTGTCTATAGGGATGTCAGATCACAGTTTAAACCGCTGAGTAGGCTGCAGAGGACCAAATAAAAAAAAGTGGTCCCAAAAATATAATTTGGCTACACTGTAATTGAGGGGAAAAAAGTTCTGTACTCTCCCCTATATTGCAACACGGTGGGTACATCAAGTAAACAGAAGTTTTAACCATTTAATTATTCTTCTTTTGGGGCCAAATGTATGAATTATACTGTTTTTATCTTTATTTAAATAGCCATTATTGAGCGAAAGAAGGAAAACATTAATAAAAAAGGTGATTGCAAACTCTGGAGCGGCAGTATGAGGCAGTTACAACAAAAATACAACTCACTTCTATCCATCAGTCAATCCAATTCACCTCTATCTGTCTGTCCACAGCCCATTGGGTTGCCTTGAAACTGTCGCAACATGCATCAGTCGGTGAGTGAGTCAGTAAGGGACGATCACTCTCCTTGGCTGCGTCACCTCTCTGTCTGACAAAAACTACATTTTTTAAAAAAGGAATAAAACTGAGGGGAAATGGTCAAGTTAAAAAGAAAGTCTGTGTCTGTCTGTGTGGCTGGGAAACCAAGCCTTGGGCCATTTGATTCATCCAAAGGGTATGAAATCACTGCGCAATGTGCATCATTTGATGATGTATAGCCTGGTCTTGTGAAAACCATGCAACCAAAATAACAAGTGTAACGGCGCCTTTATGATCTCTGAGAGCTCATTCCCAGATATTTTCTCCCAGTCACTGTTGAATGTGTACACAGAGCAGACAAACCTCAAATCTCTGCTGACATTAGGTGACACCTGGTGACGCAAGGATCAGCAATAAAACTGGAGTCTGACTTTGTAGAAGTGCAAAGGCTGCACCTGCACCCCAATGAATTCTGGGTACCGAGACCCATACTTCACTGCCTCTGACAGTGTGCAATAGGATGCCAATCTCTCCAAAACCGGCAGTAATTGTGCTCATTTGGAAAAGTGAAATGTATCCACCCTTTTCCCAGGGGTGCTACCGTAGAAATAATTGTTGGTGGAGTTAAGTTAAGGTAGTTAGTCCCGTTTACTGCCAGTGATTGGTCCCAATGGTTAATCATGGTGGCTTACTGCCAGCAGAAGTTCTTTTCAAATATAATTTACCTTCAGTTGAGTAAGTACTGCATTGTTTTTGAATAGATATTTAACTAACTAAACAAAATTAAATTTCTATTTCTTGAAGAACTCTAGCATGAAAAAAACAAACAGTAAATATATTCCGACAGGGCTCCTAATGAATGGTCCGGCTCCAAAAACATAAAATCAATACATGGTGGCATATGTTTTAATCATGGCAGGTTGTCACAAATAAATAAATGTGTGGGAAATCCTGCATGGTATTACCAGGCTATTTAGAAATCACGAAGGTATGATTTTCAGTACCCTTAAAATTATAGCTCCTCATCTCTCTATTAACCTCTTTTAAGGCTGTATTATGACCACTAGAGGAACACTACTATCACTAGAGGTCAATCTGGTGAAACAGGCAGCTGAGTCGACATATATGGCAACTGCACGAGGTGAGGATAACATTAAAGGACTGTAAACAGCCAGCCCCTAACAGGAAAGAGAGACTCGGGGGAAACAGCATGTTTGCACATCTAACTCAGTGAATTAAGGGTTTATTGTTACCAGAGTCGGTGATTCTTGGACCAGGGGATTAACTACATGACTAACAAGATTAACCAAGTTGGCTTTGGTGAGTTTTATTTTATTTCTGTTGAGTCTGAATTGAGTGCATTTTACAATGAGTTAACAAGGCAATATAACTAGTCTTTGTTCAGGGAAAGACTTTCAGAAGGTGCACAGTTGCATTTAAATAAGGAAAACAGGTGTAAGAATATAACCTTTCTTGACATTTTAAGTGTATTTTCTTTATTGAATAGAAAAAATTAAAATGAAAAAATAGAGACCGCCCAAGCCTATTGTACCCTGTCCTGTACTGAAAAATAAAATACACTGTCCATTACTGAATCAATACAGGACAAGATTTGTCATGTATTTTCAGGCAAACTTCTCTCTAATGCATTCACTGCATTTTCACATGCTTGAATGCCATAAGATGATGAGAAATGATAAGGTGTTTCACTACACATAGTGAAGAAGTCTTAATTTGCAGAAAAGAACGCTGGACATGTTGTCATTCAATATCAGTACATGATATCCCTGTCTTTTCCTGTCTGACTGCATTCTCAGCCATCGTTAGAAAACAACCCTCATACCTTAAATCACTCATCTATGCAGAGAATGTGTTACTGCCCTCCTGTACATCTTTCATATCGTGTGAAAATGAGGGCCAGGTTATTTATATTACTTCTATTAGTCAATATAACTAAAACCACTGAGGTCTTTCACGAAATTCAGCATCAACTTTAACTCAGTAGAACTATGATTCAAAAAAATCAGCAGTTCTAAAATTGTTTGAGCTGCATCGTTGGGCAGGTGAGCAGAGCATTATCAGGGAAACATCAAATGTATTCACTTTACATGGAGTTTAAATTAATTCTGAATTATTAAATGTTCCTTACATGTGTTATCCTCATTAGTTGTAAGAAAGCATTAATCATCTGTCTGAGTAGATGTTTACCATAAGCTAGTTCCGGCTCTGTTAAATTTAACAGTAGTTGGAGCAAGGCGAGCTCATCGCTAACACAGTTTAAAAGGTAAATAACCAGTGGTTTGAGACGGCTGCCAGAGATGGGAGATAAGATCACATTATCTTGTCTGAGGTGTAACAGGTGGTGTGTTCCACATGTTTTATTTCCAAATCGCTCTAGGAAAGAGGATTAGTGTACCGTTACCAGTGGAAAACGCCTGTTCCGGTTCAGTGACATAATCCACGCAAGGTATCATGGGGGCTGGGAATAAAGTAGAGTTGACTGAGCACCAAAAGCACATTTCAAGTATTAAAAATTGGATGCGTACACCTGAAGTTAGAATTAATTTACAGTCTAATTTGCAGGTTAAATTAACTCTCAGAACTCTTAAGACCCTCTCTGACACTATTTTTGTCACACTGACTGCTACTTTTAACAAAAACAATTTCCATTTCCTCCAGTTTATAAGTGAGCATTTTGGAAAATTGCTCACGGAATAATTCAAGTAACATGTAATTTGAGTATGTGTTTCATAAAGTTTGCATTTTGTTAAGCTTTTTGATAAATAGTACAATTTCTAAAAACCACTTAAAAGAGTAAACAGTCTTTTATATTTAAGACCCCAGAAGACTGCACTGATGTGGGAGCCCATTGTTTTTATACACCTACTTCAAAGTGTAAGGGTTCACGGAGTATTTTGCAGTTTCTTATTATTTTTGTGTATATGTGCGCGTGCGAGCTGGTGACACCGCTAGAGATCAAAGTAAACTCTTAAACAACACACTGCTTTATGCATAAGATGCTTAACGACTCCTGCTAGCTCACAGTTTAAGGTGCACTGTTATTCCTCAGTTTTTGCTGTTTATTCGGGTTCAAAGGCAGTGCAATACACAGATAACAGACACACAGTATTAACATTCATAATTGTTTCAAGCTCCCTAAGTTTGTTCATACATGAGGGGCGATTAACGATTTGTAATTATAATATTAGTGATAATCAGGTTAAACATGTAATCCAGAGCAGCTTTCATGAAAACTCAGAGCCTTTTCATGCTGTAAATTGATCACGTTACAATAAGAAAGTAAACATAAGGTGGATTTAGGGCATTTACAATGCAGTCAACTGAAACTACAATGACAAATTGCTACATCATGAGGGAAATAACTATGATGTGATTTGATGAGACATAGATTATGATGGAGTGAAAGACTCAGTGAACCAGGACGTACTCAGTAGCTGTGGGCATCCGTCCTTATGGACAGTTAGAGAAACACGATGAGGAAAATATGCTCAGCAAATACATTTTTTACTGAGCAGCAGAGTCACTACCACTGATAAAAGCAGGAGTCACAAATAGACTCAAAACACATCACTTTTGATGTGGTAGTTACATGCTATAAATTATAATGGGATGCATATATTCGAAGTTGTGTAAGTCCAGAGGGACAAATAAACGGCATTCAGTGGAACATACATAAACAAAATGTGTGCCGTGTGAAAGGGGCATCATAGCAGCATGCTGCAGACCGGATTGCTCTCATCTCAGGTTGTGCTTAGTCCTGCTGGTATAGTAAATGACCTCATTTAATGAAGAGAGCATCCACATCCCGTTTGCCTGCCATGTGCTGGTGCACATTATTAACATAAAAATCCAGCAGCACACCCTGGAGTTTAATACGTCCAGGATTATACGCACATACTGTCAGCCCCCCTCGCTCCCTCTGCTTCTATCTTTGCCTCGCTCACTATCTGTATCTCTCGCTGCCTTCTCTTTTACTGTACCTGTCTTCTCTGCTTTCATCCCTGATGGCTGGCGTGTAAACAATTTCTCTTGCATGTTGCAGTGATGAAAAGAGCCTCCTGTGGAGACGGCTTTGTGTCCGGCTCTGACATTTCTATTGGTTTAGAGCATGGCTGTTGACGCTTTGGCAGAGCTTGAGATGTTGGATTACAGCCTGGTCATGTTTCCGTTTCAGAATTGCAGCACTTGACCTTTAATGGGAATACGTTCTGTTTATTTGCTCTCAGATGTTTATTTAGGTTGGACAGATCCTGATGGCGTTCTTTGTTTTTCCTCAGGGTTAGATAAAGTCCCCTGTGTCTCCGGTCTAGCCATGAGATTAACTTGATTCAGGGTATTATCAGGATTAAGGTGGTTCAAACATTTGGGTTGAGTCATATTATTTCTTTGGATTTGCCAGCAGGTTGGTCTTTTTTATGTCATTTCCAATCAGCATATGGTCTGCTGTCAGAGAGATACAGTCACAATTACAGTAGCTGCTGTTTTTCAGTATTAACTCAAACTTCAGTCTCTTATACAGTAAATATCCAATTGCACGATTAATCAGAAACTCTAGCTTATATGATTGAAAACCAAATTATTGTTTATATATGCTGGTTGCTGACTATATGAACAAGTGAGAGTGCAACAGAAAGCTTCATTTTCTGTCCAACTTTTAGTTGAAGATCTGATTAAACTGGGGATTAAAAGAGAATCTCAAAACGCAATATAGATGTTTGGATTGTTAATCATCAAATCCCCCTCCCCTCCTGACCAACAGATATTTAGAGTACTTTATTAATCCCAGCAGGAAACTGTACTGTTACAGCAGCTTAACCAAAAAAGACAAGGCAAAGAGTGTATGCAAAAAACAATGCAGTACCGAAATATTCAGAGCACAGAACTAGAGATAAACAGTGAAATTCTGGGCTGATACCAATGTATGAAATAGCAAAATAGCAATTTGGCTGATAGACGATACTGATGTTTTTTGGTTTTTTCTTTTGGTTTTTTTTGTTTATTTTGTTTTTGTAGTTGTTTATTCCACCTTTTGTGCCAGGGAAACACTTATGGCTAACGTTATCTATTTCTCCTCCTGCCAATTTCAACACGCATTTTTTCTTCACAATGTAGTATTATCAGAGAAAAAACAGGGTGCATCCCCATACTGAATTACCTACATCCTCACTCCTGTAGGCCTCCCAGGTAAAATCTCTGTTCATCCCAAACACATTTTCTGTTGTCCCCAAGAGTAGTGGTTCCCAACTGGTGGATCGTGGTCCAAAATTGGGTCGTGAGTCCATTCTGAATGGAGTCTGAGTGACTCATGAATGTGTCGAGTTTGTAAACTTGTATACTTTATGTTGAAGTACAGTGAATTTCCAGCAGTGAGCTTTCATTGTAAGTTACTCAAAATGACTGCCCTCTCATTAATAAAAAACAAAAGATCAAGTACAAGAGAAAACAATGTCCCCCTGCATTGACCATCAAACATCAGCTTAAGTGAGCACTGTAGAGTAGAAGGCCAATTCTTTGAAATAACCAGGATTGTTTCATTCTTCCATCACTAGCAAACAAACTCATGAATGACCCTTTTGATTCTGTTAATTTTTTTTTTGTAATAACATCACCTCCCAACTCCAACTGGAAATGTGTGTAAGTAGTGAGTTTGCCCTGTTTCTCTCCGAGTGCTTTTAGTTGAATAAATACACAGAGCAAAAATAAAAACCCAACACCTCTGCTTTTGCTCCCATTTTTCAAAAGTAAAAGATCTAATGAAGACAAAAGGCTACTCTCAAATTTTGTGCACTAATTTGTTTAAGTCTGTGTTTGTGAGCACTTCTTCCTCTCTTCTTTCCTCCTCTCAATCACAGTCCTTTAATCAGGAGCTGGATGAAGATAGTAATTCTTTTAGATTGTTGCATTAATTCTTTGGAAATCATATTCTTTTCCTTTTTGTTCTGAAAGCAATTATCTCCATTCATAAACTGGAGGCAGCATATACAGCTATCTTTAATTTCAAGGTCATGTAGGTTCCTTTTACATGCCCACAAGTTTTTTTCATCCCACCTGTGCATTTTCTTATGCTATAGTTTTTCTCTTTCGCTTGATGTTATCATAAACACAAATAAAGAAAGCAAGGTTACAATGAGGATCACAGCCGTGCAAGGCGTACTGCCATCACCTACTAAGCAGAGAATCTGCTACCTATTTCATAAAGAAACAAATAAGTACTAGATGTTGCAGAAATGGTCATTGTTATGGGATATAAAATATCCCTAAAATAAACCTCATTCTGCTCCAGATCAATCCCTCTCCTTTAATTCCAGACACGTTACGTCATTTTTAGGACTTAAAAATCAAACTACGTTGAAGACTTTCTAAGACTTTTTTGAGGATCAGTAGAGTCCGTGATTGAATATAACCTGGTGCACATTTGTGAACTATTAAAACAGGCAAAAACATTTGTCTTGCTGTCATCACAATGACACAACTTTTTTTTTTATTTTTCTAAGATATAGTAATTTTAACTGCAACTATCTGCCTGACTGATATTTGGCATTTTACAGATAATCTGTATCTGCATTTTATTTCAATAATCACAGATAAATTTGATTATCAAGTTTTTTTAATTAAAAAGTGCGCTACTTTGGCTCCACTGTGGCTGTGTCTCTCCCTCTGGTCTGTTGTCACCATAGACTATGTATAAAGATGGATGACACACCCCCACTTACCCCCGGGATGCTAAAGAAAAGATCTAAAAGTGCGGTATGGGAGCATTACACTCAACCAACACCAGGGAAGGCAGTCTGCAGTATATGTAAAGAAAGTGTCAGCATGGGAGGAACTTTTACTTTGTAAAACATCAGAGAGCCATTTTTATTTATTCATTATTTATTAATTTTTCACTTGACTTTATAAAAAAGTTGCAGAGAACTTGCTTGTTAAAAGTTTCAGTTTTGATCAAGCATTAACTAAAGGCAGTTAAACTAAGTCTTGTGTTAGAGTTTGTCATATTACTAATTCTTAATACTGACAAAGATTTTCATTTTCTTGCAACTGCTGATTCGCTCCATTGGTCTGACTAACTACTAACCTGGTCCTGAAAAAACAATATCGGTTGAGCCCTAATCTGAATCAGATTTTGCTGTTCAATGAATATTCTGCTGTTCCCTCTGTTTTATCCATACAGAGTTTGAGCATTTGATCGGGGCTCAGCAGGGCGTTCAGTGTGACAGTTACATTCACTTGATATGGAAATCTATTTAACTACGCAAACAACATAATGTGGTAATGTGCAACAACATTTTTTTTTGCTAACATTAGATATCAATCAAAAGCGAGAGACTGTATCGTATTAAGTTACTGTGAGCTGTAAATCCCAGGGCAGGAGTGAACGAAGAAAGAAAAAAGAAAGATCATAGTCGACTAAATCTGCACATTACCTCTAGATTAACTTGCCACAGTGTAGTAAGTTCAAAGTTAGTAAAGTAATACATAATGATAAATCTGAAACTCAGTATCCTGTCATTTTTAATTGGGAAACAGACAAACAGAGTTGACATATTTTGGGTAAAACACTGTGGTTCTCTCTGTAACCAGCTTCCCAATCACAGTGATGAAGGGGCGGGGCAAATACCAAAGACCAACCATCACAGAGGACAAATACATGTGCTAAATAACATACTGTATAATTTGAAAAGTTTATTTAACTTATAAAAAACTCTGGGAAACTGATCGCCTTGAAAAATTTAAGTAACTTTAACTATAAATCTTAATTGATGTTAACTTTATATACCTAATTGTTAAATTTACTTATAATATAGATATATCTAATTAAGTCTGTAAAATTGCTGCAAGTTAAAAATGACAAGTTTAATTAATAAGTCTTTCAAAGTTTTAGCAATTGCAGTAAATCGAGTAAAGTGCTTTATATATCTGTACTCTGCCAGTCGCATATAATAAGTCATTCATATTTGCGTTTTCTTAAACATGTTAACAAAACAGAACTCACAGATCTCCTAACTCCATCTTTGGCAAAATCCTCTTTGTCATGATCAAATTAAGTCAGACTAACTTGGTTTACTGAAGTTGCTAACACTTAAAAAGGTCATTTCACTTGTCATTTTTAAGTTGCAACAACTTCAAAAAAATGTGTACATACAGCTAAAGTTCAAATAAACTTAATACTTGGATATTAAGTATTCATATTTATAGTCATAGTTACTTCACTTTTCCAAAATTATTTTAAGTAAGATCAACTTTTCAGACTTTATAATGCAACAACTGTCATTTTTTTCAGCTGGAGAAGAAACTCTTAAGTGCACACATGGTCTCATCAAAGTAACACCAATGAGAATTTGGTCAGTCAAGAGCGTATCGACCAACCAATGGACCAACCAAACAGAAGTTTACAGCGATAGTGCACAACTTCTAAGCAGAAGGCAGAAGATAATGTAGCCCAATGGGCAAAGCCTCTATTCCGCCTCCGTGTCTGTAGCTGCCTGTACTGAAAAGGAGCATGAAAGCGAAGAGCTCTCACTCTGCAGGGACCCATAAGTACACTGCACACTGACAATAAAAAAAATATATTTAAAGAAAAAAACCAACAGACTACTCAACTGAGGGGTTTACAACTGAATATTCAAATCTCCAACTTTCGGGGGGCAGCTCTGGTATTATAAAAATTGTTTCATATAAATTCTGCTCTTCTTCAAATGTGCCTGTAGGAGGCTTTATAATTATCTTCCATGTTTATCTAAGCTGGGACTATTTTTTAGCCCGATGACAAACTTAATGCAGAATACCTCAGAGTAATTCTGAGATGTTTGATAAATACAAGCTCCCTGGCAAATCCCAGGCCACAGAAATATCTGAATATCACCAGAAACAGAATTATCCTTTAATTAATCTCTACATTACACTAATCCTGATTAGGATCATCAAAAGTCTACATGCAAAGTAAGCCTGCGGAGATGAGTGAAGGGTCAATGAATCTCCACGGATGACAATTTTTTTCCTCAGTGAGTTCAAAAACACCACAGCTGAATAGTTACCAAACTCAACCACAAAAAATCAGTCAAACTCACTTGACTCAATCTGGTGGTTGTGGCTTTATTGAGTTAGTCTGACAAGACAAGTATGCCAGGTCAGGGAGCGAGCTCAATCCGTTTAAACACTCACTTGACATCGAGACACAGGGACTTGACAAATCTCTTTATGGGTCCCTGAAGAAGTATCACTCTGACCTGTGGTAGCCAATAAGCTACATTTCTCTGGGTATAGAGCAAACATACAACATTTATTGTGGCATTTTGATTTATTCTCTTTTTGCGTCCCTTTTCCCTATAGACTTTATTCTGTCTGGAGTTCAGTTTCATTGTAATTCAATCTTTCTTTTTCACTTCGAAAAATAGCTCCTGAGAAGTCTTCTCAGAAATGCCTTCAACAACTGCTGAGCCGTGGCACAAATGAGGAGGCAAACTCAAAATTTAGCAAAGAGGGCCATGACCCCCTCTGGTGTCAAAGTTGTTCTTTTTTTTTCTTTTAAATTAAAGTCATTCCTCGAAACAGTATTGCTGCTGTCTGACCACCTAAAACCTCTACTGTTCAAACAATCCTTACTGCAACCCAGGTCCTAATTGACACCCTTGAACAAAATGAAATTGAAAATCTTTGCTCTCACTCTTTTATAATGACTGAATTAGAGCTCCCACCATCCTGAGCCCGCCATTTACAACACGCTCCATATGTCCTCCTACACAACAACATCACGTTCTGTTAACGAGTTTTGTTCAAGTGCAGCGCTTCATCAAACGGTCACCTCAGCCCATCTAACACATCCTCACACCGCTGTGAGACTGAACAAGTGTGTAGGAGTTTTCCCCTGAGAACGTGCAGCGATACAGTACAGGGAAAAGCCATTGAGTGCGGAATGCGATCTGATACTCGCTATAACCAGTGTGGGCAGAGCATGTCTGATAAGCCTGAATACATCCTGAAGTCAATTGAAGAGCTTGAGAAAAACCAAAGGCGTCTAATGTTTTGATTTTTTTAATCTCTCTAAATAGCACGACTTAAATATAAAAGGGAAATATTGTGTAAATAATTGATCAGGCTGTAGATGGGAGTGCATTAGGAACAAATTGAAGTGCAACAGTCATGTAAACATACTTCCCCAAGACTCCCTCTAAATATTTTCTTTGCTCTTTGTCTCCAAATCCGTCCGTCAGTTTGTCTTTCCCCTCTTTCCTCTTTTTTGCTCCTCCCTTCCCTCCCCGCTGCGCCAACTCTCTCTCTAATACACTGCAGCAGTTGTAACTCTTACATCACCCCCCCTCATCATTTTGGAGGTCGGCGGAGAATATTGAACAGTCACTTACCCTCATATTGACATGACTGTAGAGAAAGCACAGAATGGTTATGTTTTTTTTTTTCTGTTTTTCATCTCCTGTCTATTTCATGTTCGGCGTGTGTATGTCTCAGGTGTGGAGGAAGAGGAGGTGCGTCACTTTCACACATGATGGTGTCAAAAAAAAGAAGAAAAAACACAGCTTGATTTCACCTTGACTTATTTCTTTTGCATCCTTCACTCTCTGACTGGTGGATGATGTGCAATTTTCACACACAGCAACCACCCTGAATCATCAGGAGACATTTCTGCAGTGGAGATTGGTGTGTGTGGAATTCACAACACCATCATGCCTGCACGCATTGATTTTTCTTCAATGCAGTGAGAATGTTATTGACTTGGAAAGACAGACAGAGGAAACTCATGGCAACGATGTCGGTGCATATTCAGACATTTGAGATAGTGCTTGTAATACCCTCTGTACCCTCTGCTCTGTCATCTAGTCACAAACAGGCTGCACTGTGGCCTATATAGAGAGACACTGTCGTTTGACAGTCAAACAAACCATTATAACGAGCAACAGAATATACAGTATAGGCTACATACCTTATCATTAAGGATATCATCAAAGAAAACGAAAACGCCCTGTTAGTGTGGAATAATAGGCTCTGGCATTAAAGAAATCCAGACAAATGTGTAAAGCAGACCTTCCCACTGACTCATTTAATTAGATGCTATCATTCTGGGCTTAAAATTATTCATACACTTGGAAATCTCTTGCTCTAGCATAGCCCACACATGTCATTTGGCGGCACAAAGCCATAAGCCTAATGTGTGTCATTCCAACACATTGTACATATTTTCCTTGTGTGGTGAAAACCATACATGAGTGCAGGTTAAATATGGAAGAAGATAGGAAGAAAGCCAGCATCACTCCCAGCCAGCTTCAGTAATTATCTCCACTCCCGGGAAAAGCAAACAGTTCCTACATGTGGCTCTGCAGCCTTACACATAAACATTGCCATGTGTAGCGCAAAATATCTCTTACTTATAAATGAATGCACTATAGAATGTAAACAGCATGTGCTCAGATGAAAAAGGGCAATGAAACATGAATCAGTCAGGCTGTCTCCGTGCTGCTATGGGACATCTCGTATGATTTGATTTAAGATGAAAAGATGGATTTGTAGAAAGGGAAGAAACAGTGTAGAGTCTGTTATCCGGTTCTCAAAGTTTAAATACAAAAAAGAGAAAACGTTAAAAAGGACTTTTTTTCTTGTGTGGCTCACATCGGGAAATTATTTTGAAGTTAATGCTTCAAAAAAGAAGAAAATCAGTGCTGGTACAGAATGTCTGTGTTGTTATGTTGCTACACATAAAAGTTTCTATTTTGCATTTTACAAATTTCACAAACTCAGGTTTGTAATGAGTGGGCTTAATGCGATGAAACAACGAGCTAATGTCAATTTCTTTTCATTGTAGTGACGAGTGTGTTTTGAGTCTTTCACTGCCATAGAGTGTACATATCAAAATAATTTTATAGAAAATCATGAGATTGCTATTGAAACAAAAAGCAAGATGAAAGAGGCTTGCAGTTTAAAGGAATGTTTTCTCCTTTCTTGTCTGACAAACTCCCACGTCCCTGTCATGAGCTGCCTCAATCAGTTAAGTTTGTTATTTTGTGATTTTGGTGTTTAACAGTGTTAGTGTAGATTCAACAATTCAACAAGTCACACAAGAACACACAAAAACTGACCGACTGAGGCTGTGGTAGACCAGCAGCTCCCATGATCAGCGAAATAAAATTACTTTTTTTGTCAGTGAGGGCTGGCTTTTGAGAGCGCATAGGTATGTTTAACTTTTTGTTAGCACCCCAAAAGGGCTGTCCGTTTGTAAAGTACTGTGGATACATAGATACATACATGAGTTGTGTGAGAGTAAACATGTAATTCCGGTGTTGTTAAACCCACACCCAAACCTGATTCTTGTTTACTGAAAGCATACAAGAAAAACTAATGTTTCTCTACAATTTCAAAGTTACACGAGGCGAGTAATTGATATAATAATAGTCATTTTGGGGGATGAAGTACGTATGTTACACTACATAAACTGGATATTGTTTTATACAGTTGAACGGTCAACATTTACATCATTTTGGTGAAGTCTCAATTTCTATTTCTACCAACTAGAGTAGCAGAAGCTGGACATTCAACCATTATCCGATACTTTTAGCTATTTGCTCTTCTCATTCATTAATTTTACCTAGTTATGTTAACTGTATATCCTTTGATTTTAGCAGATTATTTCAACCTTTTATTCCTTCGTTTTAGCCAACTCTTCCACCTGTTTGTACATAATTTTTAGTTGTTTTTTTAATACGTTTTGCACAACTTAAAATCCATCAAATGACAAAAACTAAATAAATAACACATGTACACAGTGCAGGGAGGGGCAGAAAAATAAAAACGACCACAAATAAAGGTTAAAATTTCAAAATGTTGTAAGAAACACGAACACAGGAAATTGAATGATTGTTTCCGTTGCTTATTACTTGCTTTTGGCGAAATATTTCAACTGTTTATTCTCTCCTATTTAGTTATTTAAACATATCCATTACTTATAGCTATTTCGACTTCTGAGTTTTCATGCATTCTCAGTGGCAACACACAAGGCTTCAAGAAGTTATGCCTGACTCACATTGTTGGGAGGTATTTACTGTGCAGTCAGCCACTGTTGGTTGCTTATGGGTATGTGTCTCGATGCATTTACTAAAGATCTGCAACACATCCATGTATAATAATTTTCCTCCTAAAAACAATATGGTTTGATTTCAGTCAAATCAAAATTCCCTTGTCTTTTTTAAAAAAAATGAGTTAAGGCACACCACAGTCTTTTCATTGTACCACTGCCAACTGCAGAAATAACCCCTGTTTAGGAATCGTCACCTATAACTTTAATCCTGTGCTTACATTAGCATTACCTGAATCAGTTCTGAATCTATGCAGTGAGCGGTCATGTCCCCTTTAACCCTCACTCAGAGATCTATCATCTGATGCATTTTGGATCATGTTCAATCCCCTCCCTCATGGTATTGATGGCCCTTCAGATTTACCTCTCGCAGTGTCAACTGAGGTGATGCATATTGAAAAGCTTAGCGCACTGTTGACGTCGGAGCTCTACCTTTTGATCTCCTCAGGTTCAGCAAAGCGATGAACTCTCTGTTTTGTGATCTACAAAATAAATCCTATAAATGAAATATTCGCTCAGGAGGGTGTTGAGTTCCTAGTTTATGAGGGAGTCAGTAATCCTATAAAGTCTGGATTTGCCTTTCTTTATGAGGCTCAGTATTGTGTTGGATCTTACGGGCTTACGCGCTGTCAAACACGGAAAAATTACAAATAATTGACAATACAAGGACCCTGATTCTGATTGAGGGAAATCAAAGATAAACAGCTTTTCCTGTGATCGGGCCACTCCACTGTCCTTACTCTGTGAGATGCTGCGTACTGTACAGGACCTCAGAGAATCAATGGCAGATTCAGCCTAATTCCTACCCCTCCGTCCGCTCATTTATTTTCATTGCCACTGTGTTGTAGAAACGTTCCCACTTTCCCTTGTGCCTTGTAGCATCCCCATGTCATTGCAAACAGTTATTGAGCAATATTGGGCTGTAGTACACCCAATAAAGTAGAGCAGATTTTGGACAACCCATGCAAGTCCTTTGACACTGAACAAGGTCAGGCTGGATTTGTGAGCATCAGCATGTCTTAAAGACAAGAGAGAGTCAAAACTCTTCTCTGTAGCTTCTCTTAAAACAACGCTACAAGTCTCTCTACCACATGTTTACATAACAAAGCGTCATATTCATTGCATTTTTCAGTGTTGACAGCAGGGAAATACACCAGAGTCGACAAGGACAACAAAAATACTAAATAGATGTTGACACTAGATTTGTTTGGATAAAAAATTAGGATTGTGTAACCAGCTTGCATCGTATATTTGTCTGCTTGCTGTGTGTATGTCGCCCGCTGAGAACATTCTGATTCATGTCTGAATACACCAGCAACAATGAGATGCAGCTAGATATATTTTCGTGGAGCTGGTGGATTGATATAGGTCAAATTCTCCCTTTCTGTGTGCAGCCAGTGCACTGCTATACAATATGATTCAATGATATGTGATGTAACACTTACCCTGTAATGACACCAATGTAGATTTGCAAATGTATGCAAGGGAAAAAAATAGTACATAAACTGCACTGTGTTGTACATTTAGGAGTCTTAATAGTGATCCTAAATAGACAACAGAGATCCATCCTAAACAAACTAAAGCTTAAGTATCATTTAAGGCTATAGACTTTATACTTCAGTATTAAACTAACGACTAGACCATTACAAATTTGATTATGTTCCTCTTAATTACAACGCAGATTCTTTGCTTTGTGTTAAGCAAAACTTCTTCTATCCTCACTAACCTTTTTATATTCAATCATTAGAGCTAAAAAGAAAGAACACACGTCATTCAGAGGTTTATCACACTGAAACCTGCATCTATTTCTATGCAATTTGCTCCTAGCTTCCTTTAATCAGCGTAGCCATGTGTCCATCATGGCGATGTGACAATGAAGCAGCAATATTAGCATATTTTCTTTGTATAGCTCCACTGAATCTTTCTTTCGAAGTAGGGAGACTAAATACATATCTTTTTGGTTTATTCTCAACCTTGAAACCCTTGGAGCCTTCAATCATTTATGATCTTTATTGCACTTAACTTCAATAGTTAAAGCACTCAGAAAAACAAGGACAGCTCCATCGGCAAATGAAAACCATGTCATATATGAGACTGTTTTTTCAACATTATTTTGTTTATGTGCTCATAAGTTGCAACCTGAGTAACTTTATTAATGCTGCATCAATGCCAAGGGCATAGCAGATACTTAAATAACAGTTTGAAATTCAAAGGCAACAACATAAAAATAATATTTCCAACAACAAATATTAGGCCAAGTTTCCATTTTTCAGGAAGCACCTCAAAGAGTCTCTTTAGGTTTTAGAGATTTGACCTTTCAGAAAAGGTTATCCAAATTCACAAAAATTAAATGTGACGCTATCTGACAGGGGGGATCTTTTTCAAAACCACTCGACTGGAATTAAACTACAGACCGTGAAACAAATACTGAGCAAAATAACTCCTTATCAGGGAAATTTATTAAAGCTAGATATTCATACATATTTATATTTGATTCAAATGTCTGTATGGGGAAAGTTAACTTTAACAACTTCAACAACTCAGCAGCAAAAGGCTTTATGCCTAACAGTGGTTCCTCATCGTGGCGGTGGACTGCAGCGTGTCAACCTGAGGCTAAATATGACCTTGGGCATTTGCCCTTGGCAGGTGAATTGAGGTGTGCAGGTTATGACTGTTGGTGAGGCTATATCAGATGGCCTGGGAAATAATGACGTTGACAAACCAAATACTGCAGATTGTGCCTGAGGCTCCTATTTCAGTGGCCACTCCCACAGGGAGTTGTTAGGGTCGGAGAATATTTTTTGGAGATCAGAATTTTCTTAAAATAAATAAAAAAAATATAGCTGTGTTGAAGATTCCACAGTTAAACCTTCAGCTGGTAACGTTTTATAAAAAAAAAAAAATAACTTTGTGCCATATTTGCTGAAACTGTCATATTTTAAAGAAGTACATGAGACAGTCAGTGAAAAAAGATTAAATCCCCCCCCCCCTACTGTCTGCGACGGCATTTGTTAGAATAGTAGGAGCCATGACTTAGTTTAGAAAAGTGATCATTTTGTAATGTTTCATATTTTGGATTTGTTACATGTTTTTTGTTAGTGTTCTTGTATTTTTATTTATTTATTTTTTGTGGTTGAAATTATTGGGAAGTTGGGTCATATGGATATGGGCAGAGACATTCATACTCTATACTAGCGTCTGCTTTTTATCTGTGTCGGGTTAATAGGGGAAAAGGTGAATGGGTTGCTGTATTCCTTGTTGACTGCTCTTTCTTTGATCGCTGTGATTATTTTGGTTAGAAATTTGCACTTGTCACAATAAGTTGATTGCTTTTCATTAATACATTTATTCAACTTATTTTTTGGATCTCAGCAAATCTTTTTTGTTGGTGTGTCACACAATGGACCAGCCTCGGCTTCAGCCTCTCAGCAGAATATAGTTTGTTTCCTGTCGTCGCCAGAATCGACCATGGTACACCCAAAACAACCAATCAGAGTTGAGGATTCTCTAATGCAGATGTCAATCATGTCAATTACTCCATGAACTGTGGTCAAACTAGGCAGCGCTGATCAAAATATGATATCATATCACACACAGCTGCAATGTTGGAGACAGTTGACCAATGTTCAAAGCACAGCCCACCAGCCAGTCCAACTTTGTCATTTTACAGCTAAACCGTGCACTAAAATAAGTTGCTGAAAACATGTGGGACGAGAAATAGGTAATGGGTAACAGAGGGTTGATTGATATCTGATCAGCACTGCCTAGTTTGACAGTTTGACTGTAGTTTAGTTGCAGTGAGTCAAATGATTTACAGCTGCGTTAAAAGCTCCTCGGTTGTTTTTGTTCACATGCGGTAAGGTCTGTAGAAGAGCAAGGAGTATGACTTTTTTTTCTCCAGATTATTGGTTTCATTTAGTGCTGTGAAAATATTGTGACACTTACAGCAAATACAAAAAAGAAAGCCTTTCTTCAAATAGTGTTACCAACTACAACTTTAAATCCTGGAGTAATTTGGAAAACTGTAAATATATACACCAAATTAATCACAGATTAATGACCTGATAAAAGGCACCGCGTTTGTTGTGTTTTGTATAATATTAAGCTTTCAACAGATTGGAGAAGGATGATTGAGATAAAGGGTGAGACAGAAAAAATTAAACAGAATGCAGCAGCAGACTGTAAATGAATATGGGTTCATAAAGATCTCATTTGTATTTTATGTTTGACTCTGATGGCCCTCTGGCTTCTAAAATATGCACATCAAGTGGGAAACATCTGAATAGCTCATAATGATGTAGAAATTTATGGCTCCATTGTTTAGACTGGAGAGGTCTTCTTTGGGCAGCACGGAGCACATCTGAGCTCAAACAACACAATAGAACATAATCAGGAGGTCAGTAAAAGCCTGACGATCCACTGATCTTATTGTGTTTAAGATCTGTACAAGCTACAAGTCAGTCTTTGCTACAACGGCGGTACAGCAAAGCCTATACCCAAGGACTCGAGCCTGACGCAATCAAATATGTGACGCAAATGCTTTTATTACAAATCAAAGCAAACCTAACAGCACAGCCAGTGTCTAGAGATTGAAAGAGGTTTGCAGATTATCTGCAGGGCTGCTGCTCAATGAGCTCATTTTGCAGCGTGCACAATCTAATGTTAGAAACGTGAGATTTGACATAAATGATAACAGAGGCATCTTGGTTTCTCAGTGCCCCGTGCTTTACTGTGTTTACTTAAATGAAGCCGTGGATCCATCAAGGAATTACTTTACACTCTTTAAAATATTAAGCACTCTTTCTCTTAATGCACGACTTCATGGCACGTAGGAAATGTCTTCTGACATTACATTAAACATTTGTCATAAAGCATTAACTGTCACAGTTACAAACCTCTCTCTCTCTCTCTCTCTCTCTCTAAGAGATTTTTTATGAAAAATGTCAAACATTCCTTTGACTGGTGTTGACACTATGACAGCAGTTTGCCTCCTTCGCCTGACTTAGATAATATGTGATTTTTTCAATTACATATCAAGAATATTTTTGAAATGTGTTAACTGATTCAAAAACAGACTGTCAGAATTTAAACACAGCTTAATGAACCTCGAGCTTTAGTCTAACTCATCGTATGGAGTGCACACCACACACAGCCAGAGCTCGGTCTCTGGTCCCTATGGATGGAACAGGCAGCTGGACTGAAAAAAACTGTAACACCTAATGATGGAGAGATAAGTTACAGGACTGTAAACAGCCAGCAGCCAGCAATATAGGGAATAATGGCATGTTTTTTGCGTCCAACTTGGTGAATTAAGTATTTTTTTTGACCAAACCAGAGCTGATGATTGTTTTAACGGTGGACTTACTAACTTGAAAGCTACTAAGAGTAATAAAGAGGGTTTGGTAGAGTTTTATTTTGTTTCTGTTGTATCTGAATGTGTGAAATGTGTTTTATGAGTTAATGAGGCAAATTAGCCTCATCAGTCTTCTGTTGACAAGAGAAAATTAAACCCAAATCGGTATTTGTATATGAGAATATTACTTTTCTTAACATGTGGTGAGTTTCTATTGTTTATTTATTAGTCTGAAAGGCTGGAAGTAAGAAGCGCACTTGCTGGCTGGGAGGATGGGTGGTTTGCACTGAACACTTATATTGTCATATATCGTATACCCCAGTGAAATTTAAGGAATGTATGGTATATTACACACTGCCCAAGCCTACCGCACAGCCTGCATGAACAGCGCAACAGTGTATTTTTTCTGCATGACGCGCAAGGTTCATAAGCGAAAACAGTGAGAAAATTGTCTTTTGATAGTTATATAAACATAATACTAGCACCATTACACCTTTCACGTCAGTTTTGATGGTCTTCTGCAGAATATGTCATAGACATGAAAAAAATATAAAAATGTAGTTCTAACTTTGCTTCATTCATTTTAAATTACAAGTCCTCTAGCGTTTCTGCGGACAGAATACCTTTTTTTGTTAACACAAAGGTTTTATTATAAAATATTGATAGCCATTGTCAAAGGCAAACTCAATGTAGAACTATAGGACTGGTAGGTGGAAGAACCAGGGCAGCAACGCTGCCTGCTTGGACTTCACATGTGTGCGAGCTACAGCAGTGCCGCATAGTAGCCATCACACACAGGTAGTGGTAGGCAGTCCAGTGCAGGTGTTACAGTGAACTGTAAATTTCAGCTTTTTTCCCTAATTTGATTGTCATCCAATTAGTGACAGCGTGATCTCCATGCTGGCTCTGATAGCTGGACATTGAACTAAAAATGGTGCGGGGCTAAGCAAAGGGTCAATAATGTAATCATAAATGATGTAAATATATTGTACTACAGACAACAGAAGTTGGCTCCTAAAACAGCTAAAGTCTGTCAGACGTTGATTGCAATAACTGGAACAAAAAAACATCTCTCTGTAATAAAAGTTCTCAGCCAGGACGGATTATATTTAGCATTTTGAAACATGGGCAGTGTTTACTGTCAGCCTTGTTCATGAGAGCCCACCCACAAGTTCCTGAGTCTGCAGCAGATTGTGCTAGTTTGTTTTTGGTGTCTGCATGTTGTGGTGACCCGCTGTGGTCAGCGAGGTGGCCGACCTGCATTGATGTGCTCCAGACCAGACACAGCTGTGCAAATATTGAGCCAGGCCAAGCCGAGGCATGGCCATCAGCCATCACTGTTGCTGCATGCTCTGGCATCAGGTTGTTTGACCAGCGGCTCGACAGCATTTTCTAACCTCATGCCTTCATGATTCTCCGTCTTTTATTTTCAAGCCACCACAGTACCTAGCATCTGGGGCATTATGTTGTTGTTGTGACATACTGTCTGTCTGTTGACACATATATTTGAACACAATCATTCAAGAACTTCATTCTTACACCACAGGTTTCCCCTTCAAAATAGAACATTTGATTTGGAGCACCTTTCTGCATAAATTTACATATTGAGTGGTAAAAAAAAATGGATTGTCTCTAATTCCCTATGTAACTACTTGATGCTTTATAATAAAGAGATTATATTAATACCACTTGGGTTATGCAAAAACAGGGATGTTGACACAGAAATTTTCCAATTCATGCATTAATTAGCTTAATTAATGACCTCGTTATCATTACTGGCTATGTTTAATATATCATGGTGATTATGGCAGAACAGTAGGCAGTTGAAGTGCCTCTTTCCTTTTTATTGTTTTAGGCTGTGATCTGAATTAAGTTAAAGGGTTTAAAAACCAGACTTTCATGAATAATTTCAGGTTTTTACAACAGACAACTCGGGTTGATCTCCCATAATTAGGCCAACTGAGTGTGTTCGGCGCTGCAACTCGCGTGGCTCACAAACTGTTTCAGAGCACACAACAGGGGAAATGCATTTAGCCCCCCTCACATCTTTTTGTAAAATGTTTAATTTCTAGTCTGCAACTTGACCAGTGGGCTTGGTGCATCCTGTTAAACCCAGCCAGGGAGTGTCCATTAATGGTCAGTGGATGTCTGCAGTCGCATGATAGAATACCATTATCAGCTCTGCAAAGCAATTTGGATCGTGCAAGAAGAAGCGGCACTGACTTTTATGGATGTTTGTTACATAAAGCAGGGAGTGACAAGAAAACAACACATACAACCCTATTTTACTCCCCAGTCTGTCAAAGATGTGTCACGCTCTATCCTCTGCACTGTTGTCATGGCAAATAAAGACTCAAACATCTCAAGCGATGGTGTGCCTGGAATGGCAAGCTATGGGCACTGAGTCAGACTGTTGTGGAGAAAATCCCTTAATTTCCCTGTTATTTGGAAGGTCCAGGATCAATTTACAATTCAATAGTTGAGCAGAAAAAAAGTAACTGAATAACCACTATCACAGATGTAGTCTATTCAACCAACAGCGGAAATATGAAAAAGAAAGTATGTGTAAAAATGAAATAATGGAGAGAGAATACAGCATAACCACAAATAAAATCAGGTCGATACACTTTTTAGTTTCAACCAGACAGTTTTAACGGCAATCGTGTATTCTGTTTAGCAGTGCATTTCTGATTAAATAATTAAGATGACAACATTTTGATTCAAAGTGCGTAAAAAAAATGTGTAGATCTGAACATCTTCATTAAAATCCTGGGCATAGTTGCATTCCCAGTGCAATGTAAACCCAGCAGCAAGCACGCTTCAGGGGAGAGAATATTTTTTGAAGTCAAATGGAGTCCTAAGTTACCCAACACTAGAAATAAGACTTGAGAAAAGTTGCTCCACATTTTTAAAATGGATTATTTTCAGCCTCCATAGCGAGGCACCTAGGCAACATGTCTCTGTAATGTCAGATTTTTAAATATATTTCAAACGTGTCTTGACAGGAGCTGCAAGTAACTGATGGATAATTATTTCAGAAAAATTAATTTCTGTACTCAGCTCTGATTAAATGGATAACTTCCTGGTACTGTAGGTCATTCGAGGCCGGGCTCTGACTGAGCAGTAGATATGGTGGGTCTCCTTGAGACCAGTGCCTGATTCAGTATTTATCGCACAAGATTCATTTTCACAGCTTTGACGAAGTTTGAGGGGTATTGCTCCAGATTCCTAATGACCTCAGTAAAAAACTGCGAGTCCACGGGATAATTCACAGGTCATTAATGGTCAAATCTCTTTTCGACAGCTACTGCAGATGTGCTGTACATTCTCAGAAGTACAGGTGCTTACTAGAACCACGAAAAGGGTTCTACCTAGTATCCAAGCGGCAACCTCCAGGGCTGAGATTAACGTAGCCAACACGTTATTCATCAAATGGCTCCAGAAGCAAGTAAATCCCCGTAGACCCCCATGTTAAAATGCACAACTTTACAGAAGAATAATCATGTTTACAGCCTGGTATAAAAAAAGTTAAATTAAATCAAATAAAGTTCAATTTTAACATTTATAACAACTGCACAAAGGGGGATTTTTCAAACTCATCCATTTAATTTTTATTAAGGCTTAAAGTTACACATATTTAAGAGCAGGGCCACTTAAGTGACAGGCTGTCTGCAAGGCATATGTACAGTTAGAGTTAAATCACCACTCGCTCCTCCACCCCAAACTCTCATCCTAATATGGTCACTTCTGGCGGCAAAAATCCAAGATGGCTACGGCTAAAATGCCAAACTTTAGACTCCAAAATGGGTATCCACAAACTAGTCAGTCTTTTGATGGTAGCTAAGTCCGTTATTTAAACAGTCTATGCCTAGAAACCCAACATAATGGGTTACACTGAGAACCATGTATAAGAGACGTATTCTAGCTTTTATCCAGGTTTTTCATCCAGAACCTTTCCACCAGAACTTTGTGAGGGTGCTAACAAGAAACCACCAAGGGGGCTCTGCTGAGATCTATTACATATTCCACTAATTATGGTTTTGGTTGAACAGTTTGGCCTGTGGTCAGAGCAATCACATCTGGCAGCTATGGGTTTCATGGGGCTCCTGATAGGCTGGGGCTTATTTGGTCCAGCGAAACCCACAACAATCACGGTTCACATCACATTTTAATGGGACAGAGATTTTGTGAACTCACTATCACCACAGCCTTTACTAATTCAATGGTGCCATGGATCTCAACTTTTTAAAGACGCTCATTGGCAGTTTGGCTTGTTCCTCCATCCATTAAGCAATTATTTTGTCTGTTTAATATAGATACACAATACTGTGTGGCATAAAATTAAAGTGAAGATATCAACTATGGCAAAACAAAAGTAATATTAAATGTTTAAGTGGATTCCAATATTTGAATATTTGAGGGTGTGGATCTTTTAACACTCGTGCTTTTAACAATAAATGAAGAACTCTTTTTTCCAGTGTGTTCTTTGACTGAAAAGGGTTCTTAATAGAACTCATTATATTTTTGGAACCTTATGTCTAGGAGCATAGTACAGGAAGGTTGCCTGGGTCGAGACCTCCCAATCAAATAAAAACAATTAGTAACGTGGGGGGACTTGATTAACAAATCAGCACCACAGGTGAGACGAACACCATTGTAAAACTGTTGTAAAGTAGTGCACCTGAACAAATGAGGAGTAATATCAACAATGTGGAATGGTATGGATAAAATAGATGCTATTAATACGGCAGTTCTAAATCAACATGTCTTTCAATATTGCCAGAGATCATAGTTTGTTTTAACTTAACTCTGCCTTACTTTTTAAAAGCCTGGTAAAACAGGTGTGTTGGTGTGGCTATGCATCAATGTGGACTAAAATGACATAAGAATTATGGCAGATTTGATTTGTTACTGATTAATTACAGAAAGTCTAACCACCGTGATGTCAGACTGAAGATAGAAATTAAGTGTAACACATATGGATTTGGGATCTTTTGGGGGGAGGGTTTGATACAGCTGTTAAAATGATACCAGTGCTTAAATTGTGCCAATACCTACTTTTAAAAAATAAAGCGCAAAAGAAGGTCTATGACATTTGCAACATTAATTGCAAAGGCAAATTTAAAGTAAATCTATTAAGTCTAACTCTTAACAGTTTAAAGTATACTCAAATATACCAATATAGACAGAACCCTATTAACAAATTTAACAAATAACTAAAAAACCTAACACACCTACAATATTTCTACATTAACTAACAGTTCCAGTACTTACAACAGTAAAATAAATGTTAGGTATTGACCATTAATTATTTCCCTAACTCAAGATCAGACTTGGCAGCCACAAAATTCTCCATCTCCACAGATTGTCACTAAATTGAGTATAGCTGGCCCACCTTAACAGTCCACCTTAAGTGAGCCTGGTCAGATTTCAATGGGAGGCTAACTTAGCTCACAAACTTTGGGGTCACCCCTACACATTTGTAATGAGTGGCAAGCAAGACGGGGGAACTTGGCTAGGGTTTCAAGGAGTAGTAGCATTTATTCATCGACAAATAACCTAAAAGGACAAATAACCTGAACTGTTCGTACACTGCACTCCTTCGTTTAACTTAATCTATCTGCTCAGCTCAGCCTCACTGTCACCATCATCAGCATGCACGTTGGCCTGTTCTCTCTCTTGTTACTCATCCAATCTGGCACCGAAATGAGACACCGAAATCTGCATCATGATTCGGTCCGGCAGCAGTCGTATATGAGCTGGTGCTGTACTGGCGCTGGCTTTAAGTACCCAACACTAGTGCCTAATATGATACTCTGAGTATCTCAAAGGAAATAGGAAATTACCATTCAAACCTGGAAATGATGCTATACTTACTATCTGAATAACTAACGACATAAAAGACAAAAGGACAAGAGCTAAAATTTGTCCACAACTTTAATTTATTGAGCAATTGTGACTGATATCTGTGACTCAGTACCCAGCCAACCATATCGTGCCAAAACAATTTTACCTGGCTTCTAGACCATTATCAATAAACAGTCAAAAACACCATCTGCACTTGATATGGATGGCGCCAATTGTGATCTAAGTTGCATTTGTTTTTGAAAGCCATAAAAGGAAAATTATTGCAGGTTCTGAAAAATGCCATCTGTTTGATGCTTCTGTTTTGAACCATCACTATAGCTTGCCTGTCGCCACTGGAGCTGCTCACTGAGCTGTAATGAAAGTAGTATCTCATGCTAGACTTTATGTCTTGTAAAATATATGACAGCCTCACCAGATTGCAATCATATTACCTGAGTTAAAGGTGAAACTGCAGCATCTGAGAATTGACCATTATCACTCTTTTGACATTCTCCAATATCGGATCACCTTGCTTTATTGGGGTGAAGCAGATATGCCATTAACATATGCTGATTTTCTATAGAGGCGAGGTTGGGCAATTAAAGCCTCCAGATAAATGAAAACCCAATCTATATCACATTACAACTGGGAAATAACAATCCTATTACAAAGTAACAACTCTAATAAAATGTTATTGAAGCCTCTAAAATTTTCAAACGCTGCAGTTAAGTTTTTCCTTTACCTAGGTTCAGGGACAACGGCTACGTTCACCCAGCTAAACATGTAAACAGAAAATCATTAAATCTCCTGTTTGTCTGTGGGCAGCCATAATGTGATTGCAATGGAGTAATTTATGCTACATATGTTTGCTGCAGAAAACTCAGCCTACACCAGGGAGTCATGATTAATTTATATGTGTTTGGATAAGAGCATGTATCCCAGCCTATTAATATTGCTCTTTTGCG
Organism: Plectropomus leopardus; assembly: GCF_026936395.1. NCBI lineage: Eukaryota > Metazoa > Chordata > Actinopteri > Perciformes > Serranidae > Plectropomus > Plectropomus leopardus. Next base: position 25,646,024 of record NC_142183.1, on the reverse strand, counting down.
GAATAAGATCATATCTTTGGAAATTGAATATTCATCACCTTAATGAGTCAAGAGTCTAGCCTGTATCCCACAAAAGTTGGGAATTCATTCAGATATTGGCTACAGGTTGTAAATCTCTCTCTCCAGATTCCAGATTTTGGAAACGCTTAGTCAGCCTGTGAGGGGGAAAGGGCTTTATTTAAATAATCCTCCCGTGAATGGCTATATAAGCATTATAATACATTTTAGTCTGAGCCCAAGCTGGGACTATTTACTGGATGGCTGATCAGGTGAACTGTTACAGCGTGTATGTGTGTGTGTTAGTCTGCCTCTGTCCAGTTGTTTGATCATTTAACTACTGTATGTTTAAGCATAATTATCCACATTATTGGCTAAAGAGTCCATACTCATTCACCTTCAACCAGCACAATGTTAAACTCACTGTAATGTTATCACATCTGGGCCCTGGCCTTTTCATCGGCTCTAAACCCTCTTTGTCCAAATCCCTCTGCCCATATCCCTTTGTTACACTAGGCACTAATGCGACAAACTGATTAAGCACTATTAACTTGCAAATTAGTTCTTTTGTTCTAACTTTATCCTCATCAGCTTTGTCCATTTTTAACACCCTTTGTCCAATCACTATTAAAAAAAAAAAGATTGTACTGTCAGTGATGTTGAAAAATTGTCCACTTCACACTTCAAGTATGTCTGTATGAATTGCACACAAAATCATTGAGAATAAAGTGCCATTTTTGGCATCTTCCCATGCTAATGCTATTGAAAACACAGATGGGATTGAAAAGTCTGAACTGCATTAGCATACAACAATAACATAGCATTAGCAATAATAAAAGCAGTCATAGTGTTCACTGATGATTGATCACGCATCTTTTAGCAAGTAGGTTTTCATGGAAATTAAAAGAAAGCAGGCATGAAAAACATGTTTCACAGAGAGTTTAAAAACAGATGATGAAATGCATGTGGTTTGCAGGCTAAAATATGCAACAACACTGGTCTGGTTCTGCTAAGAAGCTTGAGGCACAGAAGTTTACCCAAAGGAGACTTAATTTGTAAACAAAAAAAATAAAAAACTCCCCAAAATAATCCCACAGACAAGACAGAAAAAATACTTTGATTATCCCCAGGACATGCTGTTCAGAGATTTATTTAAAGTGAAAAACATCCCAGCATCTCTGATGGAGCACCTGCTAACTTGGAATCTGTGTGGAGCAGGGTTATTATAATTTTGTATTCTTCTGTTGTTGTAGTTTTATTCTGTTTTTAATTTTTGTGTTCAGTTCAGTTTAAGTTCAGTTAGTTTCCTTGGTAAGTTTGCACATTTCAGTTAAATGTTTACAGTACAAAATGTTTTAGTTTGGGTTATTTTTTTTTATCAGTTTCAGTACTAGCTTCTTTTTTTTAAATCATATTATGGGGAGCATTTGTTTGGGGCAAGATTTAAAGTGGCTCACAGTAGGTACTACAAAACAACACACACAACAAACACTTTGTGATGGCAATGCTCTCACACTCTACACAGTCCAGACATTCTTGTGTATTTATCATTTTGACCGATGCCTCCTGATGCTTGTTGTGTTGACAAATTTGACCATTTGTGCAAAGACTACAACTCAAGACATTTCTTTTTTATTATTTTCTGGTTAGTTTCATAAGTACAAAATAATGTTTTAGTTATTTTTTGTTTTTTTACAAAGTCTAATTTTTATTTTCATTTTATAACATGTTTTTTTCCACAGTTTTAGTTTTTTGATGAGTTAATTATAATGGCAACCTCCGGGGCTGTGCCAAGTGCCAAAAAGTGCCAAAAATAATACCTTGCATAGCCACTTGAGGCTGGCTCCAAAATAAAGTACATTCCCTTAGACCTTAGACCAATGTTAAAATGCCCATCTTAAAAACAGAAAAAAACATGTTTACAGCCTATTACAAAAAAATTAAACATTTTAGTCTCTGTAGCTAATTTCACCATTTAAAACAGAATTACAGGGATTCATTTTTCTAGAAGTCACCAATTCAAATTTTATTAAGGCTTTGAGTTGCGCATAATTATGGGTACTGCCAAAACTGAGTGACTGGCTGTCTGTTGCCACAGTCAATGCATCAGATTCATCTCTTGCTCCTCCAAATATGGTCCCCTCTGGCTATGAAAATTCCAAGATGGTGATAGCCAAAATGCCAAACTCAAGGCTTCAAAATCAGAGTCCAATGGTGCCTACAGCCAATATTTTTATACAGTCTGTAGTCAAGTATGTATAAATCTAATGACACATATCATGGATATGACTAATTAATACAGCAGATTTTATGACCCCAGTACTTTTCTATCCATTATGGAGCTTGGATCATAGAGTCTGCTGTACATGCTGCTAAAGTCAACCTGACCTACATGCCATGAAAGCAATATATTTTGCACTGTGTCTTTAGATACTACATAGGCATATTCTGTTATTTCTCTACATCACAGTGGAATACAAAGATACAGATTTAAAATGCATGCATATACATACAGCACTGCACTATATTAATAAGGTGGGGGGATAATATGCAACAAAAGGTATTTGGAAAGATTTGGATTCGGGGTCCTTGCACTAACACAGTGTTCATCTTAAACTATTCGGCACAGTGATGCCCTTTAAACTTTTATTTCAACTTGCTAAATAGTATGTACATATAATTTCTTTTAATTTAAATTTGTCCATAGTACTGTTGCAGCCTGAGTACACAGAACATTATTTACTGTGCAAAAGAGGATGTTTACTAGAGATGATGCCCTCGAAGGTGTTTAGAACAACATGTAGATGTTCAATGAACTGAGTAGGAAAATGTGTCTGCACAGCCCCGATAATATCAAAACATTGCAGCGGCCAACACTCTTAACAGATTATATGGTAATGTCATAATTGTTGCCCTATCTAGAATATGCTTTTGAGTCACTATTAGACACGGCGCGTGTTTCCAGAATATGAATGCATCGAGTCCAAACTATTGTGCAGCAGAGAATCCGTGTCGCCTGAAAGCCCTGTGAGCTCCGGATCACTCCAAACTTCAAAATTTAACTAGTCAAGTGTTAAGCAGGAGATTGTGCCCTGACGAGAGTGGCTTGTAACAAATCAGATGATGTTGAAAAGCCTGGGAGAGAGGTGCAATACTCTGTCCAACAAAGACCTGAATAATTGAAGCAGAAGAAAGCCACCGCACACCGCTAAGTAAAGGGCCGAAACATGGTAGCTGTCACTTACAATCATCTAAATGGATGCAAATGTCACAACTGGGCTTGTAGTTGGGAGGGGAAACAGCCGTGTTTGTCTTAATCCCAGCCAATCTAGTTGAGGAAATGTCTTGGACACCGCCTCTTACCTGAGGTGCCCTTCATTTCGGTAGGACTTCTGCCCGCTTAGCTTGAGTGGCTGCTTGCTAAGTGCAATCTGTGCAGCTGTCTCTGGTATGTTTGTTTGTCAGGGGGAAGACGTGGCATGAAAACAGCCGCACCAGACAATAAAAACCTATTTTCGCATGCTTCCTCAGATAACGGCACGGCTTCTCCGAGCGGACTGCTCCACATCATTGGCAAGCCTCGACATAATTCAGATAAGAGTGTTCCCCCCAAGAGGCTAATGTTTGTAAATCACAGTCCCAGTTTTTTATAAGGCATTCCTCATGAACAGCGATACCATAAGTTGACAGTTTAATGTAACCCCAGAACGGAACACTCAACTAATATTCAATTTCTGTTGAAAAGATAGATAACATGGCAAAAGACATTTTAAACGACATAATATTGACATTGTACTCGTGCTGCATGCTGGAAACTATCATGACAAGTGGATGTTAGGACGGGAAAAATTGATTCACACTGCTTTTTTAATACGCTATGACATTTATTGTTCGCTTAGTGTACTTCAGTAACTAAATCCATGCGCTGCACTGCTTGCTTGATTACATTCTCCTAAACCAATGAATAAACCCCTGTCGAATAGTAATGAATCTATTCATCAGGAGGTCAAAGGTCAGGTTTTTTATTCAGTTCTTGAGACCCCCTACATTAGGCTGTGCAGCCTTATGGAGGTGCAGGACAGTGACAGAATCAAACTCAACACAACCTGAGGCAACCAAAATTTTTTTTTTGCCACAGTGATCATGATGCATACAGTGTGGCTGTTGTCAGTATTGATAGATCCATTTTGTGGGAATGGTCACAGATTGCCTGCAGGCTACAGGTCTAGTGCAGTTTCAGTGAGACCTGGTTGTGACACCTGGTTGCATGCATGCAGACGTGACTCATTTGTTGCTTCAGGCGCTAAGTCTGCCACATGAGTTGAGCACTGGCATGACAAGGCAGACACGAGGAGAAGCTGTTCTCAGTCTTAACAATCAGCAGTGGCCGGGTGAGAATGTTCCGGACGACAAAAAGCTCTTTGCCGAGGCGGAAATAAAATTTCTAATTACAATTTTAGCATATATTTCCAGTTACAATGATTCTATTCAGTATGCATCACAACATAGTAAGCAGCACATCCTTTGGTGGCTTAGCGGCCACCGCCACGGTATTAACTCTCAAGAACTTATTGCAAGGCAGAAAACATTAATTTACCATGGGTTACAGATGAATAGAGGTAATTACCTTTTTTCTAAGAAACATTTCAAAAGCATCGGCACCTCAGGTTTACTGGAGCCCAGTCTAAATTGAGTTGAAAGTAGCTTTAAAAATGAGTAAATATGAAAATGAAGTGGCTCTTTTGATAGTGCCATGACTAGGACTGGGGATCACTCAAAAGTTTTGATATCAGTGGCGATACTTTGACTTTGATACAGGTTCCTGAGCAATACTTTTTTACCACATTTACCAAGTCAGCTCGAACAAAAAGAAAATTACTCAAATGATAATTACTTAATTATCCACCTCCTCTGCATTTTCACACGCTCAATGCAGTTTCATAACATAAAAATACAAACCTATTAACCACAGCTATCAATAGCCATAAGAAAAAACTACACACAAACAAAACCCAAAGCTACATGGTCACCACACCTATCACAGTAACAGCAACTTTAGCAAACAACCATGTACAAGTTGGCTAAAAAATTTACCACACTGTAGATTTACACCCACGAGACACACACTGTAGTCAAGCCTCTCAAAACACAACATCATCTCTGGGCATAATAATGTGTTTTTCTTGCATGCCTCAACAAGGTGTAACAGTAGACAACCAGCCACCAACCAATCACAAACAGTCATTTACTCCATGACAAGGCATTTTTCAAAACTTTATAAGAAATTTTAGAAGATTCTTTGACTTGTCTTTAAAGCTCTTAATGGTTTGGGACCGGCCTACATTGCAGACTCTCTGTCGTTCTATAATCCCTCACAAGCTCTCAGATCTTCTGCTGCAGGGTTTTTAAATAAGCACAATTATACACACAAGAAAATGGGCAGCACAGCTTTTGTGAACTATGTTCCCAAATTATGGAATACCCTTCCAAAAGCTATAAGAGAAGCAGGCTTTGTGAACATTTTTACACGACAACTGAAAACCAGTTTATTTGGTCAGGTTCTTAAAATTTAATGAAATTCCTGTAATTATTGTTTTATATAAGTTCTCTAATTTTTACAATTCTTACTGGTCTCTGTACTTTTAGTTTGACTTTCATATCTTGTTTATCACCGCCTGTCTTTTGATTGTCTAGTCTTGTTTTTTGTGTTGCTTTTTTTAAATTGTGAAGCACTGTGAGCTGCATTCCTTGTATGAAAAGTGCTCTTTAAATAAAGTTCATTATTATCATTATTATTATTATTATTATTATGAGTAGTAGTAGTACTGATGCCATTCGGTTAGTGCCATAAAGTATTTTAGTTCAGTACCCAGTCCTAACCATGACAAATACCAGTATGTTTAACTGGAAGTCAGTTATAGTCACTGGTCAATCTGGCGATTGTACATTTGAAAGCAATCAAGATGCCATGGAAAACGCAAAATGATGTTAAGCCTCCACCATAAAACCAGACTATGAGTCTACTCATAGTCTACTATTAGTTATGCTCATAAAGATACATAAACCGAGGGATGTGACAAATTGAAACAATCATCCTCTGAGAACAATGAATCCATGGTCCAGTTCATACAATAGTTACAGGAAACTTCACTTAAAAAAATAAAGGTCATCCTCCTGGTCGCGCTAGTGGAAAAAGTCAGGGAGCATCAATGTCAGTAGGGTTCACCTTATGGTGGCCACAGATATGTGAGTCTGGACCAAAACAGCAGATCGACCAACAGACCAACCTTCATTACCATCCAAAGGACAACACTGCTCGTGTGGTAATAAGAATACAAAGCACTCAGACAGTGCATTATCTCAGCCAATGATGCACAACCCTCTTAATTAGTTGTAAGAGTTTTGAAATTGGAATCATAATCTGCATTAAAATATGCATCACGAGGTATAGAATGTGCCAGGGTTTTTATTTTGTTTGTTTTGTTTTTTTATGAAGTGAGGTTCATGAAGAAAATTGTGTGAATGTTCAACTATTTATTTTCTCACATTAAATTAAAAACATTGTCCATCTGCATCAGATACAGATCCTCACCAGCTAATATATTGTTCCTTGGACCATAGCCTGACTTTTCATATTGCGTCAAAACCTGTTTTTGGGGTATCATGCTAACTGGCAATAAAACTAATAGACCGACAATTAAACAAACTTAGAGGGACAATTGACTCATTTCTAATGGCCTTTAAAAAAAGGGAGATAAGAGTCAGAAAAAAGATAATTATATGCGAATACACTGACCTGCATTCACTCTCCTACGTGGACCCTCCAAATGTGGTTCAGCCCTGCTTCCCAGAGACCATAAAAATCATCTGATAAAATGTCAGGGTCTGAAAAGTTGCTAGTTTGACCAAGTTGCTAAAGGCCCGCAGGTTTCTACATTTGTAAACTGTGACACTATGAATAATGTAAGGCATGTCTCATGCTGCAGTTTGGTGTCTGACATGCGGTATCTTGGCTGACCCCTTCAGCACCTCTTGAATGTAGATAACCTGGCTGTACGGCAACAAAACATAATCTTTCATCAAGCTTAATGTTGAGAATAACAACATGAATTTCAAAGTTCTGAGAGTCAGAGCATGTTAAAAAATGAAACAAGGGGCATGTTGTTAAAAGAAAATGCTTGCTGAAGGCGACACGTAGCGTATGTTACTGGAACATTATCAGCAGATAGATGTACGTAATGTACATCTATTACGTATGTAATTAGGTTAGTACACTGATCAGCTGAGAAAAACCACAGGTGGCCAAAAGGGCACATTAATCTCAAGAATTTAAAAACCAAGAGTTTTTCTGTCTGAAACAAACATCAAAGAGGTGGCAATTTATCGCAGATGTTTATACAGTTACATTTTGCAGAAGTTCTTTGAATTTTTCAAAGAACAGATTCTGTAAGAAGAACTTATCTGAAATCATTAACACATGTAACATGGTTCAAGATTTAGAGTTGGCTGTAAACATGCATGTAAGCAGAGTTACGGCTTTTTATTTATTTATTATTATTTATATTTTTTTTAATGTGAACCAGTGATCCAGAGGCAAACATAAAAGCTGGTGATCAGATACAATAATGAAAATGAAAATATAATTTGCTGCAGACCAAGTCAATTTTCAGGACTTCAGGACTTTTATTTACACCAGTTCATTAATATAATGATTTGTTTTGAAAAACTAAATAGAAAAAAAAGATCTTTCATCAGTTCTCATTTCAAATACTGAAACAGAAATACCACAGTAAATAAGGTCCTCACCTGCTGTAGTAAATACAGGAAATGATTCGGTACAGTGGGTAACTTTTTAGCCAGCTAAGGAGAAAATCATCACTGAAATGTTGCTGACTGAGTATTATTTACCTTGGTAACAGGGTCAGTGCCATCCATCTAAATGTGGTATTTTCAACTACAATATATGAGCACATGTTGTACATAAAATGGCTCATGACTTCAGTTACTGCCTTCAACAGGAAAGAGCTCTGACTCAGGCCGCTGGAAGTAGCTTTAGCTGCCAATGCTAACATTACTCTCCTCAGGTTGACGGCTCCTGCTGGGAATTTCACAATCAGTGCACACATAGCATCCTTATAGGTGAAGCGAGGTGCGTGGTGCCACCAGTATTTTTCCTGACACCATTAATGTAGACTGCTCAGCTGATGCAAACATGAGTCAGTATTCAGCCTTTTTGCGAGCTCCTAATAGCACAGGCCTTCACAACAGCTCTCCTGGTTGAATTCAGACTTATTCTGCATCGGGACTTTTGACGCTCAACAGAAGTAATGGGGCTTTAAAAATGCACACGTCTACTGTTGATTAAATAAACAAAGAGATATCATGATTTCAGTTACATCATTTGTATTCTTCTGTCCAACCCTAATGCAAAACAAGCATTCAATACATCCAAAATGTTTTGGCTGTGGACAGGGTTGCTATTTAATCGCAGCTTAACTGTTATTAAATCAGCACTCTTCAGTTGCTTTCTTTTCAGAGTTTAAGCTTGGTAATACATCATTAAGTCCTGCAGAGACCTATAAATATACCCATGAACTCTCCTGCTGGATAAATGTCCTGACGTGCACCTTTTCCAATATTCCCAATTCTAGCAGCCAGCCGTGTTTGTCAAGAGGAATAACTAGAATTACCATCCTGCGGTTGTATGACTCCGTGAACCAGTCAAGTTGTAATGACCAGGTTCACACACATCTTTAACCCAGCGGCACAGAAGAACTATACAATCAGCAGTTTCAAGGTGGACAACAAAGATCAGTGCCAACAATTCAGCATCTGATCAAATGTCTCCTCTTCTGTTCCTGAGTTATGGCCAGAAAAGTGCTTTTGATTAACATTATCATTTCACAGTGAAGGCCACCTTTGACCTTTTTGGATACAACATATCACTTCATCTTTTTATCTATTTAGACATTTGTGAGGAATTTTGTCATAATTAGCATATGAATTCTTGAATTATGACCAAAAACATGTTTTGTGAGGTCACAGTGACCTTGACCTTTGACCCTCAACTGCCAAATTCTTGAGTCTCAGTGAACGTTTGAGCCAAACTTTCTCAAGACCTTCTTGGGACATCATGTTCACAAGAATGAGACAGAAAAGGTCAGAGTGACCTTGACATTTGACCAGGGAAATGTAATCACTTCATCCTTGAGTCCATGTGGATGTTTGTGCCAAATTTGAAGAAATTCCAATAAGGCGATCTTAAGATATCACATTTCCGAGAATGAGAAGGATGGAAATAAGTGTGTATGGACTGATGTACAGATAAACAACCCCAAACACAATGCCTTCCACCACAAACATCACAGGCAAAAAAGCACAAAAATATCACTGTTGTGAAAAGGGCTTAGGGTTAATAAATGACTCCCTGTTTTTTACGTCTCTGAGATAACCTGCGCTTATGTGCAGTGACCTACCTGTGTGCTGCGTATGTGAAAGTAAATCCTCATAATGACTGCATATCAAGGCATGCTCATAAACATGGCATGAAGCGAAGGGGGAAATATGAGTGATGGATGTTGTTCAAGGACATATCCATGATCATCAACCATAATGCCCCCAAGTACTCCAAATAATCTCTTCTATTAGTGTGGTCATATGGCTGCAGCATGTACAGTCATGGATCTTTAACTCAGCTATTGTAGGTTTAGCCTTTTTCCCCCCTCCTATACTGTACGCAGCCATTGCCTTGAGCTTAGCGTTCCCTGCTCTCTGTCTCTTGGTATCAGCAGTCAACAGCGACAGCAAACAGAGGTTAAATAGGTCACTCATCCAACCAGTGAGGCTGCAGACCCCAAGGTCCTTTTGTTTTATGCTATGCTGTTTTTCAAGAAACCAAACAGATGTTTTATGTATAGGGAAAAAGGGGGATTAATTGATCCAAGCCAACAGAAATTTCCCAAACGCTGGCCTGATAATAGGGCACCCGTCATCATTAGGATTGATGGCACCAATTTATTATTAATGATTCGTAAAATGAGATCCAGTAGACCCCATTTTAAATACATTTTCCATTAAGGAGGAGCTGACAAGCAACACTGCTGATTTCGCCACCAAAGCCTTTCACTGTCTCTCTTACAGTATCCCTACTTCACCCAGCGCAATGTCTCACTTTGGTGATGCTTGGATTGTCCCAAATTGAAAGCATTTGTTTTAGACCTGAAAGGTGAATTTCAAGCCCTGTCTCAGTGCCATTATATTGAGGTGTTTTATTTTGTTATAAGCCACTGGATACGGTGTCTTACAGTATATCCAAACAGATATTCTCTTTCCCAGAAATGTCCGCCATTGGCCTCAGACTCTGCAGCCATCTGCTACAATATGAATTCCTGTCAATCAAACTGCCATCATTACAGCGAGTCATACAGTATGAATCCAAATGTGAAGATGTCCTGGCCTGATGTAAAGTCGTTTACATTATGATTCAGAAAATCTCAATTTCCCTTTGGTTTAAAAAAAAAAAAAAAGGGAAAAAAAAAGACAAAAGTACTGATGAAATCAAGGTGTAATACAGTAGACTGTGCAGATTAGTGTCTGAACTGCTGTGTTACTGTAACATCAGTCTGAAAATGTTTGTCCAATAGTATTGAAGGCATCTCACTTCCCAGCTGGAAAGTAATTGCAATCTGAATGGATACAAAATTAGGGTCAGACAAAACCACCTAAACTTGCTGAGACATTGCAGTTGATTTAAATACAGACAGCATTTAAACTGCCTGTGGGGCCACAATAAATTATTTCACAGACTCCCAAACTAGACATCTACCTTCTTACAGTAGATAAAGCTTCCTTTCCAAAAATACCATTAGCAACGCCTAGAGTGTGCTTAATAATTGATGAATGGAGCATCCATGATAATTAAGAGTTAAGTGAGCGCATGTGTAGGTGTGCATGTGCACTTCAAGGCTCTGTGGATGTGTGTGGTGATGTCTTTGTTTCTCTATCCACACTCAGAGTCCGTGTTTGCGTGTGACTGTGCTCCCGTCGAATAGGTGGTGATTCCTGTTGAGCTGTGAAAACAGCACTGTAACATCCTGGTGGCTTGCCACTCATCCTTCTTTACACCCATGCTGATGTAAGGGGAGTTCTAGGAAGCTATTCCTCCAAATGACTCTCCTTTTCCCGGCAGTAAAGAGGCTCGCCTTTCTCGGCTTAAGGCTGAGATGTATAACTTTTTGAATGTTGTCATCCGCTGTAGCAGCAAGAAGTTTCAAGCAAAGAGAGTGGAATTCTTTTTATATGCAAATCAAATCAAGGGGTCTACGTAAGTAATGCAAATGAGCTGAAAACATCACACAAACACAAATGGGTGTTGTTGCAAGATGACAGTGGCTGATTAGCATTGGTGCGCAACCTTACATAGTGAGTTTGCATCTAAACCAGATGAGCTAAAGATCTAAGCAAAACAAGTCACCACGCGGTAACTATGCACAGTAAATATTGTTTTGCTTTTGAACGAGGGGTGGAGTTAGTTAAATTACAAACTCTGGTTGTGACTAACAGACGGGATTCTTTGACATCTACAGACGAAATGTTTTTCTAGCCATGTAATTAATGAACCTGTCAATCATGCCTTGCAGGCCACTGTTAATGACATCCTGTGATATAATGGAAAGGCCATTAACATTACTAACAGCTACAAAAAATGCAAATTCAAATTTCAAAGTCCTCTAGTTGCTGGCTGAGAGTCGAAATAACATTGACTACGCTTACATGCGCACTAATATTCCATTATTACAAATATGACAATATTATATATTGGATACGGATCATGGTAACAGCATATTACCTTCGGATATTCCAAATTAGGCCAAATTTAGCATTTTCCAATAAAGAAATGTGGGATATGCCAGTATTATTTGGGTTTTAAGAACATTCTTGGGACATGCATACAGCCTTGCATTCAGACAATGTGTTTCAACTGGAGGCTTAAGCACAGTTTGCGACACATGGCCTCTTGAATGTTTCAGGCAGCTCTGTGTGTTGTCATGGATACACTGACCAACTCACCAACAGTTTGCAATTCTGTGTGGTACTTTTAAACATTGTGGTCTGTGGTTCACACAAGCTTGAGAGACTTTTTGTTCTGCAACATAAAATACATGAGTAAACCACTTCCAAAGTTCAGAAGGTTTTATGTTGCTTAAAAAAAAGACTGTTTCTATCATGTGGCTAAATGAGACTGCAGAATGTCTTCATGCAAAACTGTGCCAAACACAGCTTTACAGCCTCGTAGCGGCAGCAATGCAACCGTAGTGTCATTTGTTTTAGCCTAGCAATAGCTTTTAACTTTTTGTGATCACATTCAGGCTTCAAAATTCCTGAAAGTGGTGCTTAACTGTGAAGATTATCTTGCTGAACAAAAGTTGTAAGTATCATAACCATTTGTTTACCACAGAGCTTATTCTCTGCGATCATCCAAAATCCAATGAAGAAATCCCGCAGGCTTTTTGTTGAGTGAACCAGGGCCATGTTAGGTTCCAGGTTGGCTATGGCAAGTTATCCCAGGGGCACTTTATTGGTCAGTATTAGAGTAATTCCAGTTATTGGTACCAATACTGTGTTTTTCAAAATAAGGGCAAAAATCATATTTTATCTATTATATGATCTGTGATAGAAAACTATTAACAATAGGCTTTTTTACACCAAGGACATTTTGACATGTCACAATAGGTCAAGCACAGGTGTAATAAAATAAATATATAAAATGATTTCCATGACTTCTATTAAGCTGTTTCAGCTCGAGGGTCCTGGTATTGTGCATGGTGGCTCACTGGCACATTCACATGGCTTACTGGAACACTTGAATTAAAAAAGAGCCATTGTTGATGTTAATAGCAACACCTGTGCTTTTCCCACAATGACAAGTCAAACTGCGTGCTCTGAAAAAGGCACAGTAATCTACAGCTGCTGGGAAGCATTATACCCTTGTGGTTTAGGTATGGGGAGGATAAACATATACATGACATATCCTGGCATCACAGTGTCATGGAAACACTTGTGCTCACAGTGTAGGAAGCTGGTTAACAGTAGCAAGCAGAGATAACGCTGGAATGTAACGCTGTCTCACACTTTTTCCTCTTGTAAATCCTTTGTATTCCTGTTCTGTTTCAACTCATGTCCTCATGTGAGTGCAGAGCAGCCATAACCCAACTCCCACTCCAGCTAGAAGGAGATAAAAACAAACGCTCTGAGCGGCAAAAAGCACCCACCGGTGACGATTCTGTGAGCCAGACACATCTGACATACGACTGTGTTTAAAACATGATGCATCAATAATAATCTGATGAATAACACACCACAAAGCAGAAAACTATCAGTTCTTGTGGGCAGTTTAATATTTCCTGTCTCATCAGATCCATATTTGACTGTTAAAGCAGCTTCAGATATTCCACAGAATCATATCATACTGTTGTAATGATTTCCACCCAAAACATCATTCTACATGTGTTATTGTTTTACACTTACATGTTTAGAGCAGGCTCTGCAGCACCCTTGCAGGAAATACATTCTTAAGTGCATGATTACATTTCATATTCACAACAGAATAAGGTAGTTCAATAAAAGCTGATAAAAGCTGAAGCAGGAAAAAGAAAAAAGAGGGCTGTCCGACGCCTGGCAAAAATGTACATGCAAGCATCCACTCCTAGCTTTCTTTGTAACGTGAATGGCTTAATTCTGCTGTTTACCTGGCGATTTCTGCAACAGAGGATGGATTGATTTTTGCTGTGAGAACTTTTCAGAGGTGTAAAATCCTTCCAGATGGTATTATAGAACGCTGCGCGGTGTTGTGGCGTCTGATAAGCCTTCAAACTCATGAATCTAATACACAAAGCAGCTTTCCCGGGCTGTATTTCATCATCTCACTCCCCACCAACCCAGCCTCCTGTGTTTCTCTAACCTGGGGCTGTTTTCAGTCCGCACGCAAAGCAAATACTGACTGACTCATTGATTTTGAGCAACATCCCGATCAAACTCACATCACTTATTGGTATATCATGGCCATTCTGTGAAATGTGACAGTAAACATTTTACTTACTGCAGCTTTACCTGTAGCTATTTCAGCATCATAGAGATGCTGTCATCTCTATGATGCACACAAGGGAGACCTAACACTTACCATTTATTTTAACCTGCTTAGCATACAAATAATGAGGGATTATCATATCAAAGCAATTAAGACGATAGTTCACTGAAAGGTAGATCACTAAAAATCAAGCACCTTCCTCAATGCCCTATAGACAAACAATGTCCATCAGGTTTGCGTTTAAACAAGCGCTGAGAATTAATTTGCAAACACTACTTGACCAGGGTCTCTCACATAAAGAGGTTTTCCCTTGTGTATAAGCTACACACATGCAGACTGACAAGCAGGCAGATACAGAGGTGCTTATGCATGCACATATGCTCAGATGTTTTCTTGCAAAATAGGAATGTGCATTTTCTCCTCATTCAATCTGTAAAATGCAAGTACTGAGAACAATTTTACATCTGTACAATGGCCACCCTCCATTATTCATTTTGTGTGATTCATTCTGTGTTAGTCTGCCTGAAAAATGAAATGCATGAATTCAAAACACACTCAGTACTGTACCGTGTAATTAGAGCGTATTATGCACTTAACTGCAATTTGAATAATAAAATGCAAATCACTTTCCGTTGAGACTTTTAAGGGAGGATACTTTACTTTTCACTTCCACCCACTGAGACAGGGGCAGGGAATCAAAAAAAGGGGGAAAAGCATCTTCCACTGAAAATCCCATTAGGAGTGTCTGGCCCTTTACTTTTGACTCAGCTGTTAGCCTGGTAGCACTTTGTGCACGCCACATGATGTGTCGAGCTAATCGCTAAAGAACAGCTGCAACTGTTCTGCAGTTGCACTGCAGATGAAAACACATACCCCATTATGCTGACCTCAATTGGCTTTTAAGCCTTTAAAGCAAACCATCATCTCCCCAAAATGCTCATCTCCCCTAATAGTTAATTTAACTGCAGTTTATTTATAAAAGTGACTTATATTAACTGTCTGAGGGTTTTGATAAAGCGCCTCTCTCAGTTTCAGTTCTCATGCAGTCATGGCAGAAGGCAGACAGTAATCGTCTTTCATAATTCAAGCCTCATAAGTCCTAAATTGAATCTCTGAGATGCATTTCTCTTAATGTAATCCAGATTTATTGAATTACATATCTACTTTAGATTTATTATTTGCACTAAGTATATAAATCTATCAGGAGTTTTTATTTTATATAGTATCGAGAAGCACAGAGGACTTCCAGTGGAATGGCCATTAAATCACAATGGCAAACTAACATGGGCTACATAAAATACTGTACTATTAAGTACTCAACAAGTAACAAGTAAAAGTAAATCATGTGCCAGCGTTTGCGTAGAACTGTTTCCTAATAAGAAGGCTGTTCAAACTTCAGAGAGATGGAATATTGGCTGCACATAACTAAGACTGTGCAGCAGCCTTTTTACTGAGGCATGGAAAAATTGATTGCAATATAAACACATTTTAATGAGTCTGATGATCACTGGAATTCAAAGCTAATTTGATTGAGTATCACAATAAAATGCAGCTTTGGGAAATGTGGAGCAGACGAGCCAAAGCCAAGAATTCCACATTAAATTGGTTTAAATTATGCATTGGATTTAAAAAAAAAAAAAAAAAAAATTGGACTGGATTTTTGACCAGACGGAGAACATGCCATTAGTGCCCATGTCTAAAAATGCATGGACTTTATTCGTCTACTTTCCAGTCCATTCTACTTTTGCCTCCTTCTGGACAACCAAGAATCCACCAAAATATAAGTAACGAAAGCCCTAATATTCACATGTGGCTTACACATCTGATCAACTGGAAAACGTTTGCAGAATCAAGGTCTACACCAGAGCATGATCAATTTGTCGTCCAGTTATTTCCTTACTACATGCAGTATATCAAATTGCAGATTTTAGGGAATGACTTGTGCCTGCCTACAATTTATGACATCTGTTAGAGACACTGGCATGAGTGCAAATCCAAGACAGTGGGGGAGAGAAATATTTTTGTAGGGACTTAACTTCAATAAAAAGATTAAATTCAGCGCGAGCCAAATATATTTCATTCCTATGAACCACAGAGTGCTGTGTTTATGCCAACCTATAATCAGAGACCTAAAGACTGAAGTCCCAGAGGGGAATTGGATGCTTTAGTAATAGTGACATATTGAAAAGCGTAGCACTTTCCCTCTTAAGAGACAAACAGAACTGATACAGCAGGATGGATCTTGCTCTTCACGTAGAGCACTGTACCTCTCACATTCTCTGCCATAATACATGTGAGTTTTAAAACCTTATGGACACATACTTATACACAAAGACACCAACACTTTTGCAACTGACTTTAACAGTACTGTTAACATTACATGTTTCCTTTTATATAAAAAAAATGCTTTAAGTGTTATTTAATATGTATTCATCTTCATATATAATGAGTTAAAGCTGCACTACTTAATATTCTTATACAGTGGATCAAGTTCTTAAATTTAAAGAGGAACACCACTAAATTAGGAATTCCAATATGCTATTTCAATGGCTGTGGGGGAGTTCAGTCAATATTTTTTGAACATGAGCTATACTCTCTCAAAGTCAGAAAGCAGAAAACAAAGTCTAAAATGTGTGATGTCATCAAATATAAAGTCTGGAAAGTCTCATATACCATATACCACATATCATATATTCTACCCATATACTCATAAAATATCCCTTGGGTGCTCTTAGTGTCATCTATAACACCTGTCACCATTTCTTGTCTATAGAGCTGCAGCAGACTTTATTCCTACCCTATTACATCACAAATTTGAGTTTTAGCTGCACTTTTTGGATTTGAGAAGAGATTTGTTCATGTTTGCGAATATTTTTGGACCGTCTTAGACCAAAAGACTCTCATATCAATGTTGAAAAAAGGAGTGTAATTCCCATTTAATATCAAAGGGGTTGCTCATCGTTCCAAACCCCAAGATAATTATCATCTGATTCTGCAGTTCCCTTCAGCTCTTTAGCATCTTTTTAAGTGATAGTTGGGGACTTCTGAAGTGGGGCTGTATGAGATACTTATGTATAGTCAGTGTATTACATACAGTAGCTGGCAGTCGGTGTGCTCCCGGTTTGCATAAGGGGCACACACCCCACAGTGCAGCCTTACCATGCTGTATAGAAGGGCTGACATCAAAATGTGTTTTAGCCACTTTAAAAAATGCCTTCCTAAAAATTACAGTATCAGTCTAAGTGGACACTGTATTGAGAGTGTTTTCAACATAAAGTTTTATTCCAGTCAGATCACATAATAGCCACTAACAGCCCTCTCTGACCCAAACAGCTGAGTGGCGGCGGAAAAGAAATGTAGTGCCAAAAGAAAAGACTGTGTGACGGCAAGGTGCAGTGGTGAAAATACTCAAAATACAGCATCCACCAAGATGACTTTTTTAGGTAAGCCTTTTTTAAAGTTGCTAAAATACATTTTGATATCAGCTCCTATGGGGTGCGTGCCTCTTTTGTTTTTCTTTTCTTTTTTTTTTTTACAAACTGGAAGTGCACTGACCGGCAGCTACTGGATGTAATACATTGACTATACAAAAGTATCTCAAAAATTCCAAACTATCACTTCAACTCATTGTTTACCATTTTGTTTCAGTCTCATCGCTCTTCATTTCCAGTTGTATCATGCAGCTGTCTAACGCCATAGAAAAAATAAATAAATAAAAAACTGATGAACCCACGGCACATTCCAGCACCAAACAACAGATAAATTTAGCAGTGAGCTGGTGAACAATGTGGAGTATTTCACTGCTGAAGAAACAGATTTTCTGCAGCAACTGAGGGATGCCAAAAATTTAGCTAAAAGTAGAGTTAGCACTGAACCTAAATTTTTTTAGTGGCTGAAAATGCATCTCTAATTTAGGGGTGTAACGATATATGGACTAGTATTGATATATCACTCAGTGATCTGTGATCCAATATTCTCAATGCACAGTGAAAAGCCCTCTATTTTGAAATGCCTCTGGCACGTCTGTATCACCCTTTCCACCCAAGCACACCTACTTCCTAAACCTTCAAACAGTGCAAGCAGATAAAGGCAAGCAGCCAAGAAAAAGAGAATGAGGATATTTACTGATATTATCATATATTGATCACAGGCCCCTGAATTCAATTAAAAATGTATCATGGAAGTATAATGTGTGATATCAGCAAATATTATATTGTAACTTGTGATTTACCCTTCTGTCATGTGTTTATAACTTGCTCTGCTGCTCCTGAGTAGCCAAAAGATGTCAATTACTGCTGAAAAATAATACTGTCAAGTCATGGTTTCAGCCAGGCTTAAGTTGAGCCCTCACTCGTCCAACTATTTGGAATTTTTGTGAAAATTGATTTCTGAGATGTTTTTTAAACCACAGTAGAAAGAAAAGACAATGCCCCTCTAATCTTACAATGAACAGTGATGAAAACGTAACTGACTGCACACACACATTACCGGATCCTGAACTGCCGGCCTCTGACCTCACAGCAGCTGCAACGGGAAATTCAATCCAAGTCAATGATATAAGCTTTCCAGTAAAATGTTTGCTAAAGTTGGACTATTTGATGTTAATGGTAACATTACTGTTAACATCAGTGTATGAGTCAGCAGGCTGCATTTGTATTTACAGTAAGTGAGATGATGAAAGCTTTACACTGACTGTAAGGAGTCAAAACTCCTAAACAGCTGAAATCAAGACACTAACATTAACTACTTACTTACACACTAATCTTTATCCGCTTCATACCCTACAAGACATTATGTAAGGCTATAATGAGATCTCTCCATCCCATTTTCTCCTCAGCAACCTGCTGCGTCTCTCCCCATGATGAGTGCTCGTCCAGCAGACACACCAGCTACCAGGGCTGTTTCTCGCTTTTTTCAGGGGGGGGGGGTACGCGCACAATAAAACCCTATAATATTCTATATGCATGTGAGACTAAATGCTGCTTTTCACACATAAAATAGTAGCCTGTTTTAAATATTTTTTTTTCTGTAGTGTTATAATAAAATCAAAGCACAGTCTGTAGCTGGCCCTGTCAAGAAAGATACTTGGCTGCTGGCCCGGCCTGCATCAAAGGATACTTGACACCTTGCCTAAGAAATTATTTTTTTCTTGGGAATCCCTAAAAAGGACCTAAAGACACCAGATCGTTATTCCAAATTAAATGCCAGATTAAAGAAATAGCTCCTTAATGTATTTTTAGAAATGCATGATGGATGCAGGATGTTCAACAGTTTAAGGTACAACAGAGGACTGCCTGACCGGTATTATTGTGGTACATATTAGGAACATTATTTATCTGACTTTTCTAATATACCATTCAGATTTATATTCAGCCAAATATATAGTTGGTTAAAAACATTTTCCAAAAATGGGCTTAACCAAGAGCAGGAGTATTACAGATGGATCTGTGGCTGCTAACATCTCTTAAGCAGAGGTTTTACTGTAGCTATTCTGAAAGCTTTGAGGACAAGACCTGAACTTAGAGAACTCTTTATTATAATGGTTGTTTCCTGAGAGAGGCACTGGGAGCTGACTTTAAACAGATTGGCTGGAATAGGGTCAAGAACACAAGTGGATGACTTCATCCTGCTAATTGCAACACTGATTACATCTTCTGTCATCATATTATCGAACGACATTCGAGGTGGAGGTTCATGGGCAGGGAGATAACAAGGAGTTGTAACATACACATTAGCATTACTGGCTTTTATACAGGCCTTTTTTTTATTTAAGAAAACTCTTATTTCTTCACATTTTAAATTTGATGCTTGATTATTTAGCTTGAAAGCAAGGGATGGGTTTAAAGAAAAATTGATTGTAGAGGAAAATGGCTTTAGGATTCTTTGTTTTCTGAAATAATCTTTTATCGAGATAACAGAATTGTTGTTCTGGCAGCATTTTTCTAAAATCAATATCTAATCTCTGACAGGGTAACATGTTAACCCTTATTTTGTCCTACTTTCACTCTTATTTTATTTCTTTTTAACTGTCAGTTAGGATTTTCTCTGATGATTTCCAGTTTGTCAATTCTATTTGTGCAGGACCCACTGTATCGATTGAGAAGTTCAGTTTATTATTAAAATCTACAAGGTCTGACTCTCACTTGGATGGAGGAGTTTTCACCGCATTTGAAAGTGGAGCTTCACCTTCGATGTGAGGTTCATTTGATACAAAAAGCAATAGTGTTAAAACACACACAAAGCACACAAATACAGCCACACTGAGTACAAACTGTGGTGCTCTAATGACCACAGCTAAGTATAAAAAGGGGAGAAAGTCACAAAAAGAGGTGAAATAATAAGAGAAAATAGTGCCAATTCTGCATACTCTCTAAATGTTGTCTGCTGGAGTAAAACAAGCTATAATCTGGAAAAGACTTCGATAGTGTGACTGAGGCAGTTAAAGAAAGCCAGTATTGAGTTTGAGATACAAACTAAGGCTATGCAGGGAAATAAAAATAATTCCTGAAAAACTCTGACCAAAGAGTTATCTAATATTTAAAACTGCTAGCTCTGGGTTTTGGGTCTTATCTCAAGCATGGATACTAGATTGTATTAATGTTTGCTATAGCGACTCACATATGTGGAGTGGCACCGATTCAATATATTAGTTGAGGTATTCCTGTGGGGTGCATCTAATTTTTGTTCTAGTGCGCCATATCAGGAGCAGAAGGATTTATGATGGACACCCCTCCCTCGTCCACTGCTGGGGGTTTTGTTGTTGGCCTGCGTATTGTGCTGTGTGAGGTCAATCAGCCTCAGCTGTGCTGACCTTGGAAAGGGATCAGTGTAGCACCGCTTTACATGATCTAAGGTCACGGCCTCGTGTCATGTTAGAGGCATGACAAGGACAGGCATCTGGCTTTGTCTCCTTGAGCTTATAAAGGCCAACATGCATTTGCCTGTGTGTCTCCACAGTGCTCCTCCAAAGCCTGGAGAACTACCCTGTTGCTGTTACACACCTGGCACTTGGAGGAATTAAATCACTCTTCCAACTACCGGAAAGAAATACTATGGTGGAAAAGAAACTTGCTACAAAAAAGAATCTCACAAACATCACTGAGAATACTTGATGTTAGAGTGCAGAACTTTAACATATAAATGAACTTATGTTAAATTCAAGCCATTCCCAGATAAGTTTTGGTATTTATATATTTAGTTTTACTTTTATTTATAGAACAACGGTGATATTTAACTGCAGATGGTTGTTTTATGGATCACTGTGGTGACAACTGAAATTGCACACAATTTCAACATATCCACAAAAGGGAATTCAAATAAAAATAATCATCATCTGCTCCTGACAGTATATTTAAGCTGCTGTATTCACATGTAAAACTGCAGGTCCCGGTTAATTTTGCCAGCTGTGTAACCATGGAGTGTTGAAGATAGGCTTTCATCAACAGATATTTTGACTTGTCATAGTATGAAAAGCACAGTAACACATTAACCAACATGTACGAGGACTCCAACACTAAAACAGCTAAACATAATTCAACCAACCTTACTGAATAAATCAATATTGTTGTTTAAACTTGTGCATGTTCTACTGTGACGTGTAAAACAAGTCTTCTGTAAAGAAGGCCTATTGTAGAGGGTTGTATGTAGTAGCTAGGAACTCTTTTTGTGTGATATGTGTTAAATCCCATTAAAAGTTACAAAAAAACGTTGCTACATTATCAGGGATCTGAGGTTTAAATGTTTTTAAGGCACAGGCCTTAGTAGACAGAAAAGTTTGTGGAAACATCCGCAAACGTGCTATTTTAGAAAGGATGTTAATTGCAACGACTCATTTAACGCTTCTGGTTAAAAGAAAACAAGTGACCTGGTTTCATCACCCACCTTTGCAGTGCATTATGTTCCTGTATATAATCCTTTATGCATGAGCTGACCATGCAAATCACATTTAGAGGTCTCTGACACACACTCATGAATCCATTAAAGGCAAATGAAAAACAAAGACATGTTAATGTATATTCTAAATGAAATAAGGAGGACCAATGAAACCCATGGGTGGGCCATGATGGGCAATTCTCCTGGTGAACCATCAGTTAGTTGATTATTGTGGCTGTGTTTTGATTTCTGACTGCAGCCTATAAAAATTGTTACTTTGACGGGGAGATGGTTAAAACAACCGAGTTCTTCAATCGTATGCCGCAACCCTCTGAGACTTGTGACACATAAAATGACTTCTCAATACAAAGTGTGATATTAGATATGTAATTTAAAGCCATATTAGAGTTTACAGGACCCCAGTGAGCTTTAAAACCCACTAACAAAGATCCTTTTGAGTAAAAAGTCATAATACATAATGAAAGCCTTTGATGTACCATATTAGTTCAAGCGCATGGGAACACATTTGCAGCTGGGCGGGGTGGGGAGTTACGTGCATGCATGATCCTCATCCATATGGTCGAGAATATGTCAAACTGCACAAGCTCTGCTGCTGACTCTGTCAAAAGCACCTCACTGAAAAAAAAACAAAAAACATACAGGTTCAACATGCATGAGCAGATAACCACCCATCAGTCTCTCCAGGATTTCACAGTCTGTTTTGGAAATTCTTAGTGCCTGATTTCATGGCAGCTTTTCCAGAGAATTTGGGATGCAAACAAATTGGGGTTCAATAAAATTGCAAAATAAAAGTTGCAATTCTTTCTCGAATTCAGCGAGGATTATTATGACTTGTAGCATTTTTCTAGTCTGCCGACCACTCAAAGGGATTTAACACTACTCGCCACACTCACCCACTCGCACGCACTGGTGGCCAAGGCTACCATACAAGCAGCAGTTCATTGTCCATGATCAGCTGTTTTTGCCGTTCAACAGCGCTGAAGGATCATGAGCCCAGTTAGCACATGCTAACATAGCAGGAGCAGCTAACATCCAACACCGAGACATAAACTGGTCCCAACGATCTCACACCGACTCCAAAAGGGTTCAACTCTTTTGTTAAACCCACTACTTGCCATTATGTGTTAGCTGTGTGATGCTAATAGTTAGCCTGTCACTGTTTGTTTGACTCACTTCTGTCAGCAATAGTCTCATGATAAACAGAGAGAAAGAGAGAGAGAAATATGGGGCAAGGGGGAGCTGAGCAATTTAATACACTGTGAACATCTTTACAGTGAAAAGAGACTTTACCTGTTTTGAATTGTCATATTTGTGGTAAAGTTGACATGATTGGACAAGGTTTAAAGCTATGCAGACTGCACAGCAACTGGCTGAATTTCCATTAATTGTTGCTATCAGGAATTTACTTACATTTTTTATTCAGCATGTTGGTTTATTATGTTCCATATATTGTGGATCAGTGATACTTTATTTATGACATGTGGGCCAAATCTGGCTATTAGGGTTCTGGATGCCCCCCCAAACATTTTCTAATTTACAATATAAATAAAGTGATTCACACTGAAAATTGTTCTTGTGCTTTTTTTATACAATATGTGCCAGAGTGCATAAAAGAGCATCAAAACAGAGCTTGTTTGTTTAAAAATAATGCCAGTGGAGGATCCCCTGTACCCCCAAACATAGCTAAGCTTCTGATGTCCTAAAATCCTAGAAATGTCCTAAAATCCAGAGACAACCTAAAATTTGAGAAAAATCCTAAATTGTCCTAAAATCCTAGAAACATCCTAAAATCCTGGAAATGTACAAAATATCCTGGAAAAATCCTAAAATCCCAGAAGTGTCCTAAAATTTAAAAAAAAGTCCTAAATCCTAGGAACACGTTTGGGGCTGCTGTGACTGGCCCCTAACCTCCTGCCATTTTGTAAAAGTGGCACCCAAGCAATGCAAGTTGCGTATCCCTGCTTTAGACCCTGTCCGCCACATCTGTCTGTTCTCAGAATCAGCAGGTGTTCGAGCCTGTGCAGAGTGTGTGTTTTTATCTCCTTAGCACCAGACATTGATTGGTTAGTTACTGCTCTGTGCACACAAGAGGACATTGCTCTATATTCGTGAACAAAGTGGTGCGGCCAGATCGCAGTCAAGTGTGCCCTGGCATGAACATCAAGAGCGTGGCTGGGCTCCTTTGGCGGTACAGTGCTGCACTTGGGCACGGGGTGGGATCAGAAAGAATACATTATCATGCATTATAGGTGGGTGCACTAGAGGCTGTGACAATTGCTACCTTCATTCCCTTTCAACACAGAGCTCTCCGTGTGATAACGCCAGTGACCGTTTACAAATCCTGTGGAGTTTTCCTCAGAGGAAACTCATTGTTGTCTGGGACCTGCTGGGTTTCAAATATGAATACAGCAGCTTAAATACACTGTCAAGATACAATGATGACTGGTTTTAGTTGAGTTCTCTTACATGGATGATTTGTGCAGTTACATTTTTCATCACAATGACCCATGTAACAAGTTTTTGTTAAATATCACCGTAGTGCCATAAATAAAATGAAAGCAGAATGGAATATCTGGTCTGTGTTTTGCCATTTTTTTTCCTCCAGAAATTATTTTCAAAGTTTAGTTCAGTTAGATCAGACTGTTTTACTTGCAAACATAACTGTTTTGGAACCAAATAGTTGCCTAGTTTATCTTCATATTGTGAAATAAACACAACACAGCGAATGAACCACAAACCAATTGGGTCTAAAGAAACAGATATAAAAGTAAAACCTGAACAATCTTTTATATGCACATGGTTTCTGTGGTTATTTTACAAAAGTCTGATGCTAGCTGCACAAAAGTTCACCAGCAGATCCACCGTGCATAATTGTGGCTTGGCAGGGTTTGGTTTAAGACTGTTTAATGTTAAGAAATATGCTATTTTATGTCATTTTCTGCCCCATTATTTTGTTATTGCCAGTTACGTGGAGCAGATCCTACTTTAAGCTGAGGTTAAGGCAGGTTAATAATGTCAGGATAGTAATATTTATCCCTCAAATCAACCCTAATGGTACATGTGTACTGTATTTATTATAATATAGTTATATTTAAAAAATAGTTTGTGTTAAAATCAGAAGCCTAGACTGCAATGCACCATTTAATACAAAGTGAGAAGTCAAGTGAACGGATGTTATTTTGGGTCTTACAAGTGTATAGTAGTGTATTATCTAATGTATTCCGTATCATTCTATATTTTATGCTTTGAGCCTAAGTTGATAATATGCTTTACAATTAAAATTGGCCCTATGGGTACAGTGGAATGTAGGTCAGACAATGAGAGAAATGATGGCAAGAAAGCTGATGATTTCCCCCCTCTGGTAAATGGTTGGATAGATAATAAAACCTCCAATCTTCCAGAAAAGCGTTAAAGGCTAAAGTCCTCTTCATGACCCCTGAAGCCAGTGCTGCTGTTCACAAAGCTCATGTGAGCAAAGTGGTTCAAACTGACCAGTCAACCAACCAGCCAATAATCACATCATTAGAGCCCCATGATCTAACTACTAAGGTTTAAAAGGTCATTACGCAAAGAACAAAGGGTGCTTATTTAAGCAACCATGATGGCATGATGATCCCCACAGTGGAGGGACAATTAGAGCAGCCATGGTAAATGGTGGCTCAACAGTGCAATATGGAGGCATTCATGACAGTTTTTGTATGTTTTATGTTCCTTTCATGCAAATTACTTAATTTATCCTGATTTTAGCGCCATATAAATTAGCTTCATTGTTAGACCATTATTGTTGCATTTTAAATGACAAAGATGACCAAGGGCATAGGTTTTGTTCAGGGATGAGAACAATTAATCAATGATCGATTAATCAGTTGTTATGAATTTAATTTAACATGGGAAATTTAATCAATTTATCGATCGGCTCAATCAAAATATATGCAATATGTTGCTGTGAGCTTTGACAGATGATAAAACGAATTTAGTATTGTTTGAAATAATCAAAGTTTTTATGTTTTTTTTTCCAAATAAGGATAAGGATCGTTATTTTACTGATTAATCAATTAAGTAAAGTGCGCACAATTTGCACCCCTAGTTTTGCTTCAGCATTCACATATGAAATTGGGCTTTCTTTGCAAGAAAAATTTGAGCATCAAACACTTCATTTCCTACTTTCTGGAGATATTTTATGCACTAGTTTGAGGCTTTTGTGCATCAGTTTACTGTGTAAATATCTTACCCTTTTTCAAAATAAAAGTCCTCTACTGCTTAAATCAATCAAATAAAGAATTTAAATTTAAATTAACTGTTCAATTCAGAATACAGAGGGGTAATCAGGGGCAGCACTTATATAACCGAGAGCAATGACCGTATGTACACAGATGGACAATACATCTCCACTTCCTCACACCTCCTAAAAATGAGTCTGCTCAGTTGCACTTTTCACGGTATGGAGTTCCTGCCATCCAACCATTCAAGAGTTTTGACATATACTTTGATTTTTTTTTTTTTTAATTATTTTTTTATTATATTGCAGCCAGCCACCAGGGGGCGATCATATGTTTTACCTTCACTTTTGGGGAGCGTGATGTCCATTTTTAATCATACAGTCTAAGGCTGAGGGGCTTTGTTGACCACCAGCATTGCCAAAGCAAAGAATTTAAAAAATATGATGGCCTGACGGTCAAAATGTTTTAAACAACGCGAACATTGAGATTGGAAAAATCGCTTGCCTTGCCCTGCGGTTGGCTTGTAAACGTTGTAGTATTGCAATACTGCAGTTATTACGACAGCTCTAGGGAAAACATCCCACCCCACAGAGATAAATCTATGTAAATTGGCAGCGACCAAGCTGGGAATTTACTAGCTAGACACAGAAGCGGGGACTCCGGTGGAGATGGGACTTTGGAGGGAAATTTCTTCCCACAGTTCCAAGCGCTGGCCAAGCAGCTTACACCTACAGTCCTGACATACATCAAGGAGGTGAAGCACTTCTGGGACAAATCCTGCACGCTGCAGGGATCCATCAAAGGGCTGGAATCAATCATCTTTTATATCCTTCCAAATGTTCATTTTAGCATACTTCAATTTAAATTACAGGACACTGTGGTGTACAACATCAATTTCTACCTGCTTCATGCTGTGATGTTTTAAAATGGACCATTTACTGTGTAACTGCATACAGTCGTGCTGACCTGTATTTGTATAGTAATGAGACAAACTGATGGCTCTTTTGTTGTTGTTCTAACTGTACTTAATTGTGTCTTTTTCTAAAAACATTCAATGTCTCATTTATGAAAAAGCTACATTAAATTAAAGTTAACTTTAAAAAGATATCTGAATACATGCCTTAGATTACATTCTCAAATCCTGCATAAACTGAACTTATTAAAATCACTCCGGCTTAAGAAGTAGAGTAAGATATTTCAGCTCATTTATGAAGGAAGCACAGTGGCTCTCTTTCGCCTGATAGTCTCACATTGTTCTACTGCTGAAGATGTGGAAGTATTCCTGCCACTGCTCTACATAATGGACACAAAGCGAAAGCTTTGTATATGTGATCATGAAAATGCAGCATGTACTGCATGTTGTGAATGTGTCCTGCACAACTCTAACTACTCACTGTGCCTAAATGAGGTGTCTGAAGATATTAAATAAACACCGTTTCTGTAGTTAGTTATTTTGAAACGAATATTTTTAAGCGGGCTCTTTATTGCGTGCAGTGAAACACGTCTGTGAAATCTGAATTTCAAATTAGCATCCTTTGAAGACAGAAAAAAAAATCCTCTTACATTTGAAAGAAGAGGATATGTCTCAGCGGGGACTGTGTGGCGGGGTGCTCTACACTGATTTCCCGTGGTCAGACAGCAACACTGGGTCAAACAGGTACACACAGAATCTGCTCTGAAAGTGGATAATGATTACAGGGTCGAAGGAGAACATGTTAGGATGCGGGCCAATTGAACAGATGGAAGTCGGTGAGTGAAGATGTCGAAGAGTTTTCGCCTGACAGGGAGACTCGAGACATCTCGATCTGATTGTGTCCTTGTCTAATACTGCTAGTTTCAGATGCAGTGGCCTCCAAATGAAAACAAGATTAAAGCTATAATAGAAACATTTTTTTTAAAGCTGAAAAGCATGGACCAGTTTCCCGCTCCTCTGACATGAACGCAGATGCTGCTGAAGGTAAGGAGCTCTCTGGAGAACAGAGGTCATTTTATGTGTACACTTCTCTCCTCATGTTTTCTTTACTTGCATGTCAGGCAAGATGAGAGGCACAAAGTGAGAATGAACAGGCAGTTTCTGTGGGAATATTACTGCTGGCAATGTCTGAATTTCCCTTCCGAGTTTTATTCAGTGCTAGGGTTGAGCACTGTCAAGTTAAAAGATAAAGAAAACTTAATTTCCGGTACAGAATTGTCATATCCAAATTAAAAGGTACCACTTTTATACTCAAATTAAAAAAAATATATAATAATCTAAAGTGAAAATTAAAGATCCAAGTTTCCAAATTACATGTCTGGTGATACAATGGGCAGCTAATAACATGTTCAGAATTACTAGACTGCATTCTGATTCATAATAGACTCCAATTTCTTTTTCGCACTCTGAGAAAACGCCCGCTCCTGACCTGCGATGTTTCAAAGAGAGATTTAGAGTCAGCGGAGGAACAGCGCATGAGAGAACATAATAATTAGCAGCTCAAATGTCACCGTCACCAAGGAGCAACCAATTTAGCATGCAGACATCATGCCTCAGCCTCATTCTGTTGGCGACAGAGGCAGAGAGATACCCAAGTGTCGGTCTCAGGGAAGTAGATAGAAACAATCATGGGCAAAAACAATGTCTGTAGGGGATGTGACCCCATGTCCGTCCCTCTCCCGAGAGGTTTCCCCAGCCTCTCTGCCTCCCAGAGGTCTCCAATCTGTAGGCATGGCTGGGCTCTGCCAGTCCTCCGGGAAGAGGAGGCCCCTCCTGCTGCTGTGCGAACACTCATCCGCTGGAGAATCTCTGCCCTGTGAGGCAGCAATCAGACTACAGCCCATTTACAGTCAGAGCCACTAGAGCAGCGATTCTATTACACAAAGTTTGACAATACCATGTTATCTCTGCATGTCTGCAGCAGCGTGCTGTGTTCTCCATTTGACGGGCATCATCTGTTTGAAGTGAGGACTTAATGCTGGCATGTGTGGCATGTGGCCTGTGTGAGGAGGAGTGTATTGGAGAGCTATCTGGGAGTACAGCTCAGCAGAATAAACTGCACTCAGGTCTCCACACAGAGCTCTCATGATTAGATTCTCGCAGGGTTTCGGTAAAGATAACACTTGTGAGGATAAGCCTTTGCATGGCGGGATATGTAGTGTGTGTATAGATGTGTGTATGGGGAAGGAGGAGGTGGTGATGGTGGGGGTCGCAGACCTCACCTGGTGAGCATGTAATGTTGTTGTCAAGGCCACAGACACCTCCACAGAGCACAGAGGAGATGAAGGCTGACGCTTCTCATCCGCCATTTCTAAGCAGATTATTTCTCCTCTGTATTGAACTCTTCCTGCGTGCTTGTTGAGCCCCCACCAGTACACAAACCCAGATAGCAAGTAATGTTCATCTGGAAAATTCATCACAAAGGTTAAAATGTCACGGTCGATATTAAATGGAAACGTATGAAGTGCCCGCCGCTGAATCCTGTAAAGGCACTTTGTGACATCAAGCCTGTAACTCGGGCAGACCTCGGGCATTACTGGATATCACCTCGCCACAGGTTTAGACTATCACACTAACCATCTTTATCACATTAATCGGCTATGGCCATGAGGAGCAGCACCTCCTATTCACTTCATATATTGAGTGGGAGTGACGTTAGACACTGACAGCAGAAGAGACGAGACACAGACCAATGACACCTGAGACAACACTACTTATTACACCACTAAGTACAAGATGTAACTGCGCAATTACCTTCTGTTCTAAAAAAATGCATGTGCATTCACTTTGCTTGACTACTGATCCTAGTTCTATCCTTTAGTGTTTATTATGACAGAGGTAATTTCCCCCTTTCCAGGAAAAATCAAGTTATTCAAAGTCAAAGTACTTTTGCAAGTTTCAAGAGCAAACATACAACAAAACAGCACTAAAGTGCATAGATTTAAAGAATCCCCGATGCAAAACATTGGTCTATCCTGATCCTTCTATGAAATGCTGCTGCCAATTTAACTTAAAAAAGTGACAGCAAAATGTTTTTCTCAAGCTTTCTTTTTCAGAGATTTTCTTACAACTGTCATCTATTCAATTTATTTTTTTCTAACTGCAAGCAGTACCCCCATTTCATTTGTGAATAACATTGCGTGACAATAGTGTCCATCACCAGCACACCCAGAAAGAAAAGCAAATTTAGTACAAATGCTGACATCTTCGGGTGTGAGGCATTTAGTCAATTTCAGTGTGACGACGCAACACACTCTATCATAGTCAGTTAAAATAAAAATAGTTTGAAATGGAGGACATTTCTGCATCATCAGAGAGAAAGTCTTCCTTGTCAAAACTACTTGTCTAGCTGGGTATAGTTTTAAAAAAAAATGACAATACCAGTGACGGTACCAGCT
Source organism: Plectropomus leopardus (assembly GCF_026936395.1). NCBI lineage: Eukaryota > Metazoa > Chordata > Actinopteri > Perciformes > Serranidae > Plectropomus > Plectropomus leopardus. The sequence goes on along the minus strand of NC_142183.1, from coordinate 25,615,457 downwards.
CCAATACCAGCACTTAAAGTAGCAGGGTGCTTCATTTCGATATCCATTAAATGAATCAAGCGATGTGTAGTGTAGCCATACTTTAAAAAGTTTTTATGTCATCTCAGCTCACTGAACTGCCAACTTGTCAATATCGAGCACTCTGCAGCTGCTGCTGCAGGAGTGTGAGCTCACAGTCACGGTTGTGAAAGTCAGTGACAGGGCTAACTGTAGGCATCACAAAGCTACCGGTTATCAACAGGTCTGATGGCAGCTGCGCTGTTTCAGTGTCGGTGTGAGTTTGTTGGGACAGTTTCAGGGCTCAGTGTTGGGTGTTAGCCACTGCTGATGCGTTATCCTGTGCTAACCAAGCAGACGTTGAACTGACTGTTTATCAAAGGGAGAGCAGCTACGGATATGGCAGCAACATAAAGTTTGTTGATGGGGCAGGGAGTCAGGGCAGTCCAGGATTCGACCCCTGAGATGAAAAGGATCAAATGCAGGTATTGCTTCATTGGAGACATTTTGAAATTACTTTGGGCCAGTACATTTGAAGTTCTTGAATATAAATACTCAGCTCTAGACATCATAAATATGCAAGGTAATTTGTGTTTTTAAATATATCTTGCGTGGTGATCATAATTATATACTGCATGCAGTGCCTGACTACAATTTGTGGTTTGTCTGGTTTCTATTTGTAGGTTACCAGGCAACAGCTTAAATTTGAGACCAGATAAATACATATACTGCGTATTAAAGACCCCACTCTGCCTTGAGACGTAACTGATTCAGCAAAGTGCAGCCTGACAGCGAGCAGTCATTGAGCAACTAAGTGACCACATTTGGAAAACGTTGGACCACAATGGCAATCTTCTTCACTGTGGCAAAAATAAAGCCACCTCACTGGTTGTAAATTCAAGTTATTGAAGTTTTACCTTGATAAACATGATATTTTCAGGGATTTACAGTTATCAATTAAAAGCCTGTTAAGCTTAGAAACACACTGAATGCTCCCCCCCCCCATGCCTGGCCTTCTGAATTAACTGTATAGTGTAAGAGATGTGAAGTTCACTCTTGCATGCATGAGGCAACGGGGGCTGGTACATCTACACACCATGTCTCCATGCTGAGGCCCCAAGGCAGCAGTGTTAGCGCTAAATTGACAAAGCAAGTAGATGTGACAGGAGGAGTCATAAAATTGCATTTTGTAGGATCAGTGTCCCCCCCCCCCCTTCTCTTGTCCCTCAGCACTTCAAGAATTAGATCATTGCTCAATTTAAACCAATATGATTTATCTTAGGTTGGATTCTGCGATACCCACTCGTTGAGTTAAGATGGAAGAGGATGAACCCGGGAGCCTCTGGGGACAGAACATGCAGATTTGCTGCGGTCCTAGTCACTGCGCAGCACTGCAATTTCTGTCTTGTCATTGACGAATAAGCATCATCTTCATGACTCTGACTGTAAGATGTTTCATCAGAGCTGAGACTTTTATCCGTGTCATTCCAGGCCGTTTGTGGCTTTCATGTACAACAATTTCCTTTTTTTTTTTCCTCAGACATAATAAAAAGTAAGGTGATGACTGCAGCAAAGCCATTTTGACAGCAGTGAGTACAATCACTTAAAGAGATTGAAATGTTTGCTATCAGCATCAGATGTGTTCATAATCTGGAAGACGGTCACCACACCACAACTGTGCACACATTCATTACAATGGAATAATTGTTGCTTCCCAGGGAATAGCCTATAAAACCCTGATGGCTCAGCAAGGATTCATAGCGCTTTTTCGCAGGACAGTGGCTGCTGGGCTCTGGGTTTTTGATTGCATGAGAAAGACAGCCCTCGGAGCAAAGATGAAATGTATCAATGCTACTGTAGCTCCCTCCCTTCCCTAATTTCTTGGGTGCTACAGTGGAGTACATTGCAGAGAGAGTCTGTGAAGCATGAAGCCCTGGCTGAATACTGGGTCAGCTAACAATCTCAGACCACACAGATACAGTGACCTGAGTTATATATTGGCCCACACCTACTGTCCAGCAAACTGAGATGAGATATAATTGAAAACATTGGACTGAAGCTTTTCGTGTCTCCAAACTGCTCCAGGAAGTTGACCCCCAAGTTGTCTTCTCATCCAATGTAAGTTAAGGTCAAAATTCCTTTTCCATTTTTTACTTTGTTTTATTAACAGAAAGCTGCACTGCTACTTAAAAAGGTTTTGCCATGCATGTCTCTGCATTGCTTAAACAGCTCATGGTGTAAAAGGTCCAGACCTTGCTGCCTTTGATGATGAATTGTCATATAGTCTGATCATGTAAATTATCTACTCTTTATGCAAATCCACATCCTGTTAATAGCTGCTGATTGCTGTGCTATTACTGACCGTTGGTGTTCAACATGATCACAGTAAAATACTGCAGCATGCAATTTACTGTTAACCATAACCTACCACCTCTGTACAATCACATCCAAGTGAAAGCGCATTGTGCAACGTTAATAACACGGGCCCTAATAAAAAAGAATAATGTGATGACTACGAAGTCCACACATTCGCCTGGCTCTGAGACAAAGGACAGAGCAGTAGGATTCTCCATAGCTGCAAGCATGCACGAGAAGGATGAAGTAACATTTGGCTGCTCAATTAATTTTAAAGGTTTTTACACTATTAAGCACAATTTATCCAGCGGCTATTACATCCTTCCCTCTCTCTCCCTTGTTTCTCTTTGATATTTTTGTTGCACTAGCAAAATTCCAGTATTTTAATCTTGTGTATTAATATGCTGGTTGAGAGTGTCAGACTGTTTGTCGACCCGGTCTGTTTGCAGCAAAGCAAAGCTGCTTTTTCCTGTAATTTTTATGTTGTGGCTGGAAGCACGACCACTGCTGCTGTGAACACTACAGCTCCTCATCATAATGCTAATCATCATAATGACTGTAATCATAAACATATTTCGGTGAGAGGACTGAACAACTTTTCTGTGCAAATCTGGCTGCAAACATTGACATCTTTAAAACAATAAAAAAAAAGTTTATTTTCCTTCGTTCCTATAAACGGTGCTTTTAACAGGCTTTGGGGATTTTAAGAGAAAGAAACGGTTGCCAAAATGATGAATATAAATGTTGAACACAGCCTCTCAAGAGGAACATTTTCTGTTTTTCTGGTAACAATACCAAATATTCAGAGAATACTTTGGAGATTCTCAAATGTATTCTATTGTTTTTTTAAACTAAAATTTCAAATCCATTGTATTGAGCAATTAAAACAATGCAACCTCATGTACATGAAATGACAGCTTAATTCTTCTCTCCGGTTAGAGCATCAACTCATCAAATAGATAAGAATTTTTTCTCACCAACAGCACTCAGACAGTAGTTAAAAATGATGGATCCTTTTGTCCTCAGGGTTGCATTCTTTCAATTTATCTTTTACATTTCATACATAAATGTCAGTCTTTGTATGTATAATTAACATATTTTAAAATCTGCTGACAAACGTTTTATGTCTTTTGTCAGTCATTCACATTGATAAATAATGCTAAATATGTGAGTTCCAGGGGTGAAAAAAAAGTCAGAAAGTTGGAGGAACCTGACAGACTCAAACTCCAGTATGACTTCTCTGTGCATTAACATTAGTGAAAGCTGCAGTTAAATACTGTTTATTTCCACTTCTGTCTGATTTGTGTCTCATCAAAACAGTCATACACACATCCCATCTTCTATCTGTGGACATGTCGCCACAGTTTTGTATGCCAAAATTGTGGCATAATGCATCCTTATCAACTGTTAATGCAAACAATGGCTGAACTGGCTTGAGCTTGTACCGCTAACAAAATCTTGGTTTTGCAACTTGCTCGACAGCGGGACCACCTCGGGTACGACGGTATCCTCAGATCCAACCTTGGACTTTTCGAGGTAAATAGAATGCAGTAATACTAATGATGCAAGTGTTTAAATCCTAAAAAACAGTGATAATTTAGATAAACTATGACTAAATATGCAAAGGTATATAACCTACATAACATTTTGTTTATGGTGAAGACAAGACATGACGAGATGACACCAGTGCAATGGCTTTGACTATCAACATGCAATACTGTTACGATAAAAGACGAGACTAAAATGGAGTTCAAAAAAGAAATAAATACGATATTTTATCTTTATTTTCATTGAGCATAAAGGAGGAGACAAACAATTAAATTATTATTATTATTATTTTTTTAAGATTAGAATACCCAGACCAACAAATGCCCTTCATAGCTTCTTTAAGCGTATGCCCTGCCATGTGAAAAAAATGACCACTTTTTGATGTAATGTGCCCTTGTAGTGTTGAACATTGTTGGCCATTGCCATTAATCATTATATATTTCAGCGTTCTGTTTTATACATGTGAATGAATTGTTTGTTTTCTGTGTTGTCTAAAATAGCTGCTTGAGGGACATAGCTCCGCCTGTGGAGATTTGACTCGGGAACCGCAGGGTCAACGGTTCAAGTCCAGGTCGGATCGAGTACGGCACACTGGTAGCTGGAAGGGTGCCAGCTTGCCTCCTGGGCAGCTACCGAGGTGCCCCTGAATGAACCCCAAACTGCCCGGGGCACCTTCCTAAGAGGCAGCCCCCTCACTCTGACATCCTTATATATGTGTATATTAGTTATGTGAAGGATTTTCGGCCTATGTTTGTGTACTAAAAAACTGAGTGGAAAAAATGTCATTTCCTCTTGAAGGATTAATAAAGTATGCCTTCATCTCATTCTTCTTCCTCCCAAAAAGAATCAAATACAACTTTCAGAAGCATAAATCTCAAAAATCTCAGCACATAGCCTAAAGTCCAAAACTATCTACAAGGCTAGATACCACTTGGGGTGAACTGATCCTTCGATTAAACTATTTTAGAAACAAATTGAGCTTATTTGAAGGTTTAGGTGCTCTGTGTAAACAACCATTAGCGGTTGAGACTAATGTTCAAGTGGCACATCAAAACCACCTTTAAAGAAAAATGTGATTTTCAGCCAGCACACATAGGCATGTCAAAACAGGACATATATTATTCATCACATCTCGTGCTTTCAGTCTTCATGTCTCATGTGAAACATTCAGTGAAGAAAAAAATAAATAAATACCAACAGAAAGCCACTTGTAAGTTACAGCAGGCACCAGATTCCATCCACAGATTTGGTTGTTAGAAAGCATCCCTTGCATTTACAGTTATTTCTTCTCGCTAGTCTTCCTATTCAGCTGTGCGGGAAGCAAATGCTACACTGATTCGTACCTGTCTTCAAGAACTGTGACAGCAGCGGGATGATTGCGAGGGTGATTTGGTTCCTCAGAGTCTTGTTTATTGGCAGCTATTTAGCCAAGCGTGTCTTCGAAACCTCGACAGAATAATTTATCAGTTTGTAGTATGCAGCAGTATTCTCACAGAGATACGCTCCAGAGCAAAGGAACTGTAGTGCTGGCAAGTGAAATGTCAGGAGATTAGAGAGATCTAGTCTGGTCATACTGTGTCTAACACTGGGAATTCAGGACCAGCAAGTTTTTGTGGAAAAATATTTTTTTTCCTGGCAATAGCATGTAAGCTGGCAGTGAGTTAAATATAACAGAATCAATACATACTGATACAAACACAGGACTCAAAGCCATTCTTTCGATTGCTTGGTCATTATTATTCCTTTTTCCCTGTCTTACTTAAGATATCACATTTTATTAGAAAGGACCCTGGCCCTAATCCGAACAATGAAGCCACATAATGGGACGTGGTCCGTGTCAAGTGGCGCGGCAATGAAGGGAAAGATTAAAGGATAAATCCTACGTTTTGATGTGCTTTTCACACAGTTCTTTTGCTTGTGAACAGTCCAAGAGCCAGATTAAACTGAATACAAGTGTTAGGCCTGTGAAGAAATAAAATGAATCGCAGTATTCCACATTTTCCAGGTGCTTTGGGAAGCCTCGGCACAGCGAACAATCACGGAGAGAAGCTGCAACATCTCTGCGCAGACATGGCAGCCCTGCAACTCCTGCAACATTTGCATACTTTAATGTGAAGCCGTGACAGCGTAAGAAGAAAAAACAAACTGCACTTCATTATTGTGTAATACCTCATTTCTCAAGAAAACTTCACAACACATTGCATGTGAGCCCATATCATGACTGACAGCATTTCTATTTGGAGTTATTTACAACGTGCTGTGAGTTAAAAAAGCAGACGCCCATCCTGCCCCATGGCACACAAACGACAGTATGGATTATATGTAGTTGGAAAAAAATATGTGAAGAAATGTGAATTTCCATCTTGGATTTAATCTGTTCACACTGCCTGGGGCTTGGTGTCCAACCTCAGGGGAGCCCCGGCAATCCCCCGACTCTCTAGAGACCAGCAGAGAGAAATGTGCAACAGAATGGAAATCACAACACTCTCAGCCCTCCCAGATTGCTATTGAAAGCATTTACAGTACACTGGGTAAGACACGCAACCAAGCATTGATAATGAGGGAGAGACTGAGAGAGAGAGAAAGTGTTACTTGGGCAATATTTGCCGACAAGTGCAAGGCGAGAGTCAACTCTTGTTTTTATTTACCCCTCTAGTGGAGATGGCTATCAGCTGTGGTCTTTGTGCTTCAGCCCTTTGATGCAGCGTTAGTGATCTTATGAATGACCGTCATGGGGTCGGTGTGAGGGGAGTTCAGATGCAGGAGGACTGAGGAAAATGTCCCCCGAACTGTAGGTCTACCTGAATCATGCAATCATCTGCCACAGAGAAAAACAGAGAGCTAGAAAGTGAGAGTGGCATCCATAAAACAATTATCATAGACAGGCGTGACATGCCTGGTAGGGCTGATTGCCTCCCCGGTGCTGGTTATGGGGGTTTCAGAGGGAGCACACTCTGCAGATGACTACATTATTTATAGATGAAAGAGGAGCCAAAACAGAGCAATCAATGCACAGATGAGACCGGCTACCCAACGACTCCAACCTGAGCGTTTGCAGCAAAAGGAGATGTGAGCGCTGCAGAACTGGCAGGTGCAGAGCTATTTTAATGGCTCCCTGCCCCCTTTCCCCTAAAACAACCAGCTATTAAACGCCAATTCTATCATTCTGACTGTGGGGGGAAAAACGCCAGTCTTGTCCTCATTTGGGAGAGCCAGCAAATGAGCCAGCGTGACCATTGAGGAGTTACGGCCATTTAGGCAGATCCATCAGAGCAGTTTGCGGCCATGTTTCCACATTTGAACACATTCCTGCACACAAGCACCCTCACAAATCTTTTGTTATCACCGAAGTGGCCGCTGTGAAACCACTACACCATGTGTGATGCGGACTGCTCGCGCTAGCCAGGGCGGTGCATAGGGATAGGAAGTAGGACCTCAGAGAGTACATTAACCCGCGCCGATCTGCCAAATACAGCAGCAATTTCACACCTGAGTGGATAAAAACATGACCATTCATTTTTGCTGGTGACAGGGAAAACCTCACGGCTTAAATTCAGTCTGTATGAGACATATGTTCCCCATCATTCACCATGCAGTTTGCAGCAGCTGGTGAAGACAATGCATTTATTTCTTTATAATTATCTATTCAATTATTTTCCCAGATTACTAGTTTTCTTACAAACAACTCTTTGTGTTTAGATGTCAAGTCACAGTTTAGTGTAATAATGTGACATCACTTTTAGTATGACTAACTCCAATTGGCCGTGTCTGATGCGTGGGCTGGTGAAAAACAAAAACAACAGCTTTCAGACGGATCATTTATTCATGATTATAGTAAGCAATTGTAAACAAAATATACAGTATGTTAAGTGTGGTGCTCTTATCTTTTCTACGATGATGGACTTAACTGTTTAACATTAATAAAAAAATAAAAAACAGTCATGAATTATTTTTAATTGTGGTTTTAGCGGGGAAAGCCGTTGCTTAACAACATGAACGCAATGCGCTCTACCATACAGCATTTGTCTTAAGTGGTACAACAGCGGTAAAATCTTGTTTCTTTAATATTAAAGGGCATGTGTCAAGTCGCGCTGGAATAATAATAACTGACACCGATGTTTTGTTACGCAGTGTGTTTACAGAGAGGCTCTGAGCTGCTCTTGTGTCAAACCTCTTTAAAACATGGAATTTCTCCTTTTACGTAAACATTTAAAACAAACTTGTTGTTTTTATGTCATGGAAGTAATTGTATTTTTTTCTTTTAACAATGAGATACTGACTGTGTTCCCAAAGGAATGATGGAATGCATGCAGTGTACACTGGATGTGTGCTGTAGATGGCTCTAATTTGTTGTTTTCTCCTTCTCCTTTCCTCACTTTTTTTTGATGCGCAGCTCCTCGCAGGACCTCCATGGTATGAACTTCAAGTTGACACTGCAGGAGAGGAGTTTTTAGATCCTTTGATGTGTGATTTCTAGTGAACAAGGGCGAATGTGATGTACATGCGAGAAAAGACACCAATTAAGGAAGGCGCCACACTCCCAGAGAAGTCACACCATTATTTCTTTGAGACCCACTCAAACTCTGACAAAGGGCATGAATCAAACCAAACCCTTGGGCGAGGGCAGGAAAGGAAAAGTGTGTGTTTGTGTGTATGGTGTTATGTGACTGACTCAGAGTCTGCGCGTGTGTGTGTGTGTGTGTGTGTGTGTGTGTGTGTGTGTGTGTGTGTGTGTGTGTGTGTGTGTGTGTGTGTGTGGAATGCATCCGGCACAGTCGAGCTCTGAGACTGGGCAGTAACAAACAAGATAAGACAGTCAGTGAAGGAAAAGAGGAGACATTTTTAGGGGATCCTCAACAAGAGGAAGCTCTTGAGACGCACAAGGTGATACTCTAAGCCATAAGGCGTAAGGGAATGTTCACAGCGAGCACTTTTGTGGCTGCTTTTTGAAAATTCTAGAGAGTTTGTTCCTTTTAATTGGTTGTTTGGGCAGGTGTCAACACTGCCATTATTTGGTGTGCACCAAAATAACTCCACTGAGTTTGCCTGACAATCTGTCTCCTCAGAATGTAGTCAAAACTACTGCTGAACCATTGTATTTTCTTCCTCATCACAATGTGAATATGCGCTGCCAATACGGCATAAAAGACTCCCCAGAAACGTGCTAAATAAGAAAAATAATTTGGTTAACTATCGCCCTCACAAGCTGCTGCACTCAATGCAGTAAATTTTCCATTTGGCTCGTAAATTACAAGAATGTTATCTGCCACGCTGGCAGGTACATGTTTGTACCTGTAAAAAATAGTCATATTATAAAACACTCTTTCCTTTGTAAATACACATAGACCTTCACTTGTCATTACTATCTTGTTCTTTTACTGTAGCATTTTTTTATAATTAGAAGCAAAAGTCATGACAATATCCTTTTTTTAATTCCACATAGACAGATATTAAATATTCTATAATAAGAAGAAATATTATTACTGGTGAACACCACAATATTGTACATCAGGTCCCCAAGTACCTCTGTGATCACTTCAAAGTTGTTTAACTGCAGCGTTTTTATAACAATTAAATACTAAAATCATAACCAATATGCATACATTTTGGCAAGTAAAAATATGCATGTTTAAAATAATTTATTTCATTTCTTTATTTAGCGGATAAAGGCTATTCAATCTTTGGGGTCTATATCAGCAGTATTTGTCAAGCAGATAGACACTGTATAGCTGATGTACACACTTAAGCATTTCAACATCATCATCGCAATATTTAACAATGTTTTCATACATTATAGATTTCCCTGGTCTAAACCAACCCGCCTGCACTAAAAAAAACAACCGCAAACTGATGCTCTAATGATCTTTACATGAAGTTTAGAAACCTGGGAGGATTAAACATACTAAACTGAACACAGTTTTGACGGATGTTCACTTATTTTCAGCTGTTTCTCAGTGTGTTTTGAATTGATGTGAACCAGAGAAGGTAAAATAAATCTCAGTTAGCGCTCCATTACAAACAGCTGTTCAATACTGCAATGGTAAACAGTATGAATATGAACTGTTTAGGTCATCCTCCACCACACAAATATCCAACATCATGCAGTCAAATGAGAAGGTTTGTGACCTCACCGCCCCGCTGGATACAGTTAAATGGAGTACTAGTACACTAAACAGCTGGACCAACTTTCTCATTTCACAGCTTAACAGCGCACTAAAATAGGTTTGTGAAAACATTTGAGACGAGAAATAAGCAATGCAGTGACAGAATCTTGAGTCATATTTGATCAGCGTTACCCAGTTTGACACTTTGAAAGCAGTTTATGGAGCAATTGACAAGACAGACAGCTGCAAACGAGATTCAACTGCTGCATTTGAAAATCCTCAGTTCTGACTGGTTGTTGTTGACCGCACCGCAGTCTGATTCTATAGTGACAGTTTCAGCAAATACAACATTTTCATAAAGTTACCAACAGTGGCTTTAAAGAAACCAAGCACTGCTTTAACTCCCATGCTGTGCAATATTTCTGCTTATGTAAAAATCTTAGCTTCAAAAATGAGGCTTTATTCACCATGCATCTCCTAGAAGCACAATATAAACTGCAATGGACCAGAACTTTTTACCCCAAATAAAAGGTCAAGTGTGTAGGATTTAGGGGCATCTTTTGGCAGAGATGGAATATAATATTATAACTATGTTTTCATTAGTTTACAATTAGCTGAAAATAAGAATTAGTGTTCCAGTACCTTAAAATGAGCCTTTTATATCTACATAAGGAGCAGGTCCTCTCCCCCGGAGTCTGTGGTGTTTTTCTACAGCAGTCCTAAATAGACAAACCAAACACTGGCTCTAGAAAGGGCCAATCACGTTTCTGTGTTGCCATGTCTGCCACTGTGGTCCTCCTACAGGGTTGGTACACAAAGTCTTAGTTTTGCTACCTCACCACTAGATGCCACTAAATCCTACACACTGGACCTTTAAATTAACACAGCAGTGTTTTCACTGTGCTAAGTTTCTTCTAATTAAGACATCGTCACATCAAAATGAGCCTTAAAATAAATGGCTACTTCAGTGCATCTCATAGAAGCAAAAAAATAAAGGTGTTAATTGGACACGCATCTTTGGCCAAATGAAATGCGATTGGTTATTTTAGTCCATCTGTGGGAGCTGCATGGACACGGTAACGCTCTGTGCAGCACTGCTGAATGTTTCAGCTGATGCTGTACAAGGACTCACTGAGGTACTGTTTGCGGCATTTTTTCTTTATGGCCTTGATGCATTTATTGTACTGCAGTTTGTGGTTTCAGGTTAAACAAGTTATTTGAGTTGTTTTGCATCTTATGCACTCTAAATCCAAAATATTTCTACTTGAGGGGGACTAGTTCTTTACTTATGCTCCAGACAACTAATTTTCGTTTGAGCAATCTGCTCTCTGTCGTATAATACTCTCCTACTTTACTCTGGACTGCAGCCACAACCTTCAGTAATAGTTTCTCACGAGCTACCGCTGAGGGGTGCTGCTGTGCACAGTGGCATGACACCTGCGGCCATTAGTTAAGGAAGCACTTGATATGATATGCAGCGGAGTTTCCTAGGAGCACAATGGACATTTTAAATGTCAATATCACTGTCCGTCATTGTCCATGGAAATGAAAGAAGCCAAAGTCGTGATAGAGATGAAGATCTGATTAACTGTCGCGGCCTGACAGGTCACCGGAGGTCGAGTCCAAAGAAGGAGCTGTTAGTGTAACCTCTCTTTGTCCCGGTTTGAATGCATATATTCTTCTGCAGAGTCGTTCTCCTAACTTATACTCTCTCTGAGGCTTAAGGCTTAACACACAGACAAAAAAAAACCATAGGATTCATATTTGCCCATCGTGTCAACGAAAGTTACATGTTAACCTGTCATAAAAAAAATAACCTGCACCAGCAGACTGACAGAGTCAATGGAAACCTAAGCTAAAGAAAATAAAGATGACAAACCTGGGGCGTCGCTGGCTCAGTGGATAGAGTGGGCGTCTCATGTACAGAGGCTGAGTCCTGGTATGTGGTCACGGGTTTGGCTCCAGCCTCCGCCCTTTGCTGCATGTGGTCCCCTCTCTCTCACTCTTTCACATGTACACTCCTGTCCTGTCAAATAAAGGCCAAAAAAGCCCAAAAAATATCTTGACAAATCTGCAAAACTCCACCTAACTAATGTTTTACTCAAGTCACAGGACACTTATCAGGTTGCTCATTAAAGGATGGCCATGTGTTACAACAGTAACTGCAATTGAAGTATTATAAATTAGAGATGGGAACTTTCAGCTGCCAAGTCGTTTAAAAACATCGGAGAGACAACTTGAAAAAAATAAAAACCCACTTTGTAAGTGAGCCGTGTCCAGGTTAGCAATGATTGGCTTGTGCAGTGGAAGCGACAGCCCATCAATAACACCAGCTATGGCAGCTGGGCTGGTGTTATCTGTGTGAGCCCAATACTTCAGCACTACTGAGAGTGCTTTTCTGGTGCTTTATATGCTTTAGTAAGTAGCTGCAAAAAGTAGGAACCAAACAAAGCGGCATCTGTTTGGTCTCTGGTTAGGCTGCAATTATGTACCGGTTGTGTAAAAATCAATAGTATTAAAATAAATTCACATCTCAATGGTAAAAATAATATTGCAGATAGTTTGAGCAACTTCCAGCTGGCTCAGCTGGAGATTTCACTCACAGCTGTAAAGCCACAACACGACTGTGGAGTGTAAATTTCTGCAAAAAAAACTTTAAAAGCTAAATACATAACGACATCACGGTTGGGCACATTACACAAGACCGTGTATAATAACTTGTTTAGCACTGAAATTTATGAACTACAGTAAAGGACTAGGATCCCAACATCCTGTTTACCTATTACCATAATTTTGGTATGAATGGGCGTCTAATATCCTGTGTGATTCACAGTTTTGTGTGTCAAAGTGGTATAAGACACATCAGCTGAGCGAGAGTGTCACTAGTTGTCAGAGAGCCCAGAATTCATAGTGGCTCTCCTCCAGACAGTGCTGCATGCAGAGAAGACATCAGATAGAAGTCTCTTACTATATTTTCATAGCCTGCACCTTAATGCAACAATGCACTTTCTGTATTTTACATGGAATTACAAGTCATTTAGAAGACAGTCAAATCCATTTTAATGACTTAATTTCATCCTTATAGACCTTAAATCAGCATAACACAAATGGGATTCTGTGGGTGAGGGTTCATGGAGAGATGGCTTGATATAATAATGTAGCCACTGCTGGTTTAACGTCATACTTTCCCGAGTTTGAAAGGATAAATAGAGATAAAATAATGACATTTTTCTAAACCTCTCAAATGGAAGAGGTTTAGCAATTGCTAAGTTACGGTTGCTATGGTACAGAATAATTAGAGAGCGAGCACATGAGGGTGTGACTCAGCACTATCAGTGTACGAATGGCAGCCAGTGAATAAACATTAAGAGGATGTGAAATAAAGCATTGTTTATGCAGCTGCTGCCTCCGTTGAGTAAGTAGCCTATGCCAGCATCTCAATTCTATTCCTGTTCTTCAACACTGTCCAAGGAAGAGGGAAGCAAAAAGACCAGAAACCAGCTTTTATGGCTGCTTATATAAATGCAGATGAGCAGTCCAGGAGTCCCTAAATCTGTGGAAAAAGTGAGCACACCCTCCAGATAAGATGCAGAGGTTTGAGCTTTGAGCTGTGAGAATGCAGTGATCTGTTCACAGTGTTGATATATTTAGCAGAGATTAAAGGACCATGTGATGCAACTGCAACACAAATGGTTGAAAGATGCACTTTCTTTTTTGTGAATTTGTATGGTTTGGTGTGTAATTCACTTTAAAGGGGACAAGTCAATTCTACACAGTGGCAGGTAACATGAAAAGATGACTCATTCAGCACTTCTCTACGTCAAGGTCCCCCCTCTTACCTTTTCCCTCTGCTTTTTCTCTTCCACACGTACGGATGAGCATTACAGTCCCATAATATATGTCATGTATATGAAGCCAGACCTTCATTTCCTAAGCTACATCCTCTGTAATTTACCCTTTCATTTTAGGACGAATATCCTCTCTAACATTACATTTCACTTAATGGTATGTGAGAATTTATGTCCTTAAGGATTTTTCACGCTAGGGCTATGTAATAACCACACAGTGAAAAAAGCAGCTCCAAACATCCATCACTCCCTGCTCCGCTATGATCCGGTTTAAACACTACTGGGCTTTGGCAGCAAAGCTGCAATAAAAGCAACTTGACATTGTACATTGTCACATGATTCCCTGCCTACAATAGTCTTTCACTGAGAGCTCAACACAAGAGGGATGAATATGAATACACACTGTAAATATATAAACAATGTTCCATGAAAGATTTTCCGGGAGATGATAGCTGACAGATTTGTTGCATCCGTCCTCTGTTTTTCTGTCATGCGAACAACATAAGTTCTGAAGTTTGAGGTAGTTTTGTTCATGTCTGTAATTCCTCAGGGTCATCCTCAAGAAAAGCACAATGTACTTTAGTAGAGGCAAATGGAGATCTACTGAAGCATGACCCGATCAATAAGCGAGACATAGACTCTGGGTTGGGGTGTTACGGATTTCTTCGTATTTATCTATCTAATTCTGCCGGCAGCAACCTATGCGTCACTGTCAGTCTGCAACTGGAAGGCTACAAAAGAGTAAGACTCAGCCAGTTCCAGGTCACATGGGGTGAGATGCTGGACTTCACAAAACTCTCTGAACAGGACGAGAGAGAGAATTGCCAGAGGCGGTGTGGTGCACAGCCTCGGATCACACCCTGTTGGAGAAGCTAATTGGCCAGTGGTGTGTTTTAAGTCTCGTCTGCACATGATTTAACTCCTTCATTAATTGGTGCTTGCTTGTATGTATCCTCTGCAGCTGGAAAAAAAAAACAAAAAAACAGAAATGAAAGTGTCTATGGAAACAATGCACTTACCCACAATGGGCCTCATTTATAAAAAAGAAAAAAAAATGCTCAGTGATGAAATGCATTGTAGGACACAAACTCAACCGCTGTCCTCTGAGCACCAAACACTCCACACTGGGTGTTGATACATTGTGTATCACTTGACACAAGGGTTGGTTAACCACACAGAATATTTTTGAGTGGTTATGCATGTTGTTCCATAGGTCAATCATGCTTGTCTTTAGTTTACTGCACCATGCACCACCCAGGTCTGCTGAAAAATAGTTAGGGACTCCATTCCTTCAGCAGTTACCACTATTAACACCATCCCGTCTCTCCTGTCTGTCCCCAGGTCGATCCAGTGAGTAAGCCACTATACTTTGAGCAAAAAATCCCTTTAAGCATTGTTATCTATGTTATCACTGTTAGCTCTGTTAGCACCGTTAGCAGTGTCAGCACTGCTAGTGGTGCTATCGTAATTAACAATACTAGAAGGGTTTTGCAGCTCAAAATGAGGCAACTTCCTTATCCAATTCTTGGAAATCTTTGGATCCCTAGTCTCAAGTTATACACTTCTTTAAAGGTCCACTGTGTAGGATATATTCCATTCAGCGTGACACTGAACCGTTCATTCTGCTGAGTCTAAAAGTTTGCTTTCAATTACAAACAGCTGCCCTCTCAATGATCCACTCCGCAAGTGACAAGGAAGTCAAGAAGAGCTCCACCTGTGCTGCATTCACAGACCCATGAAAACATCTGAGTTTAGAGAGAAGACACTGAATGATACCAAAGGACACACAGGCATTTAAAAGATTAATAAAAAAAAAACACTTGAAAGATCAGCTATCACCACACATACACTCTCATTCTTTAAGAAAACACTGAACGGCTCATTCTCAGGTAATAAAAAATGCAACAATTCTTAATTTCAGTTAATTATAAATTAATGAAAACATAGTTTTGAATATCATATACAATTTCTGTCAGTTCATGCCCCTGAATCCTACACACTCGACCTTTAAAATGTACCAACAGCAAACAGAATATGAAATAAAAGGCAAGACATTTGCATCACAAAACATTAAATATTCACCACCTCTAAATGGATAGCTTTGAATGCAGTTTCTAAAGCTCACTGAGTCAGTAGAGGACTGGAGTAAAAGGAAAGGCCCTTTGTTTTTCATGTCTTTTTTTTCCTTTAAATTAACCACTTAGTCACCAGTTAATGGGTGTCGAGCTATTGAAAGCAAAATTAACAGAAACTGACATCTCTACTTGACACCACGGGAAAAAAAAAACACAGGCACAAATTAAATTTAGAGTGATCAGTCTTGTGGTAAATCTGAATTAGCTGGTTCTTCAAATGTACACGTTTGGCTGGAACAACCAACCTTCAACATTGTGCAACATTTTAACAAGAAGCTCAGGTCCAATTATTGACTAAACAGATGTTGTGCTCTTATTTCAGGGCACGGTTGTCATGCCAACCGACAGAACTCAAAAGAACTCATCCATTTCACTTTTCAGGCCGACACTCATTGAGAGACAAACTAATAAGCTTTTGGGTTGTACTGCATTACTGCTCCCCAGCAGAGGGCTGTTTTCAATGCTTTTTTTGTTTGTTTTTTTTTGCCGGAAACAGAACAAGTGTGATGACAAGAGAAACAAGATCACAACAATATGTGCATGTCTGTTTATAGATGGATACAAAGCCAGCTCTTCAGGATATATTTGAACTTGTTTGACCATGCAGGGAGGGAAAGATGGGCTGCTGACCGCAGTTACTGCAGGTCAATTAACCAGTGATTTTTGCAGTCATGGGCACTGAGTTCAGAACAACATCAGCTATGATGTGCAGTGACGGCTGCCAGTGCAGCTGTCACACTGAACACCCGTGCAGTTCAGGTGGCCACTGGCTGGCTGACTGCTACAAAACATTACATTTTCCAAGCAACGTAATCACACATCACTAAAACCTAATTTAAAATAGATAAAACCAGATTGCATAAAAGTAAATGCATTAAAAGATGAAGCCATCCGTTTGCTGCTACTCACATACTGTCATAGGGGTGTGACTTTATGTCGAAAATAAAGGACACTTCAATGCAAACGGTTAGTCTGCGTAACGTTTAATTCACATTGGTGCCTGTGTCCTTATCACATATTCATGGGGCCACTCAGCATGCTATGAAGTATTTACATTAAGACCGTCTGAAAAGTATTCTACATACTGGAGCACTTCAAGTTAGTTGCACCGCCTGGGGCAAGAGCAAAAGCAGGAGGCCTCTGCAGATGCCACCGACTCGCTGATTACCAAAGTCCAAAAATCACTGCTGCCGCTAGAAACAGTGTGTGCTCTTCATTTTGCTGCACACCTATTACTTTGCACTCTGTCTGTCTGGGCAGAATCTATAGGGCAACAAAAATTACCCGCACGCAGATGTTTGAGTGTTTCTCCGAAGCGTTTAAGGCTTGATGTATGCTATTATAAAAGCAGTGTGACGGCGGCTGCATTGTCAGCACTCTGCTGTTCTACAGGCTGATGGGGGCTGGGGGCTGCTTGAGAACTGGCTGACTGAGGATATGACAAGATAAAGAATATTAAATTACACACTTCCAACAATAATTACATTTTAAATCAAGCTCCCACGTATTAAGAGATATTGGTTATTTTTAATGATTCTTTTGGGACAACTTATACTTCTCTCTTCTAAAATATTTGACATGGTAATTACAACATTTCACACTGTGAAATGTTGCATTTTTTCCTCCATTTTTCAGTTGATGGCCAACAGAAAATATAATCCATATTTCCAGTTGCCACTAAGAAAGCCCTGCATGCATTTACTGATCCTCTCGCATGACAGACTTGATATCATCTGGTGTCATATTGTGCTTAAAAAAATCCCATTGGTTGCTTTTAAATTGAAAATATGTCAGCAGCATCTTCCGTGACGCAATGTGAAGTAGTTCTAATGAGGCTGAATCATGTTGTAATATATGACTTTATCCTGAGCCTATTTATGTGCGACAGAATCAATCTCCAGGAGAAACAGGATAGGGATACTGTTGGGGTGTGTGTGTGTGTGTGTGTGTGTGTGTGTGTGTGTGTGTGTGTGTGTGTGTGTGTGTGTGTGTGTGTCTGTCTGTGTCTGTGTGTGTGTGAGTGATGCCATGACAAGTTCACTCAACCCTCAGACAAATTTAATGGTACTCCCTCCCTCTACTTTCATATTGAACTGTCGTCCATATTACACAGCCTTCGAGGAACACGGAGCAATCAGGGCAAGAAAGCAGACACTCCTGAGGCACTGTTCCAAAGCACAGCCTCATTTTTCTGTTGTTCTGCACCCCGCTTCATCACATACACAGACGGACAATCATCCTGATTCACTACTAGGGAGGGGAGGGGCAAATGTACAAATCCAAATTTAATGTTAAGGGTGGTTTTCTTAGGCGAGATAAATACACCCTTTTCTGATAAGCACAGCTTCTCAAGTGTGCATGATGACTGAAATCAGGCGTGGAGAAGAGTACCAGGTCACCCTGTGAGGCTGAGCCGAGTTCACGGCACCATCACCACAGAGAAATTATTTAACATCACTTTTAATTAAGTCAGCCCACACAGCAGCTCATTACAATGGAAGGCTGATTTACTCAGTGCATTTCGAGCTCACTTCACTTCATCGGCGTTTATGCCTGTGTCTGCGTCCGCTCAGGCTCACTCCCATGCTCGGTGGTGTCACTGCAGGCCTACAAGCATTACAGCATACATGGCAGCGGTAATATGGGAACTGACAGCAGAATAAGAATAGCGTTGGTCTTTGCGATGCATGAGTCTAAATGACCTCCAAAGAGATACCGAGTCAATAGCAGCGTAGGCATCTTGAGCATGCATTGTTTTTCTGAAGGTTAAACTCGCCCTTCATGGAATTAATTCATTCTTAATGCACCAGTCTGGTCCTCCAAAATGTTGTTGAGTAAGGAGGGTGCGTGCTCCATGCACAACAAGTGAGAAACTTTTCTCAGCATGAAAGGATTAGTGCTGTTGTTTGACACTGGCAGAGAAGTGCAAAACAAGGGTGTTGTGGTTGAGGTTACGAATCACCGTGTGTATGCCTTCCTCCTCAGCTTCGCAACCTGGGTTCAACTCCCAGCTGTGCCATGACTATTTTATTATGCCTGAGGCTGAATTTTTTTGCTTACTTATTTAACATTGACCAAAACCTGACATTCACCTTAGCCAAACTGTTGTAAAACGCTAAATCATAACGGGTCATGCTGAATATTGTTAACCCGAGCCCTCATGTGTTAGTTTTTCCATCGACACACATCCATAGAGAATAAGTGAGTCGAGTGATATTCTATATTTTTCTTGTAATTAGTATATCACAGCCAAAAACAAGTATTGTGCAAGAAGCCAAAACCCAATAGAGCTTTCTCACTGTTGCCATAGAACTCTGTTGTTGTCCAAAAATAATTAGTAACACATTAATGAGCCAGACTGTTGCACGGGCTAACATGTTCTTTAATTATGATTAACATGGGCACTGTTTGAAGTCAAACCCAAATAACACCATTCTGGTGCCACAACACACACCAAACATGTATCTGAGAGAAGCCCCAAACAAATGTACTATATATGTTCCTTTTTTTGCATTTGCTAAAAACTACAGTGCCCAGTGGATTATGCAGTTATTTAGCAGGTTTTTTTATTAATGTGATATGCTAATCTCCCAAATTGATACTACGATGGGTGCTGATTCAATATGTATTCCGATTTTTTCAAGTACTGTGATTCTACAAAAACTGCAATTCACTATTACGATTTTTCGCAGGTTTTGTTAAATTTTTTATCACTAGACCGTGGGAAAGGTTGAATCATAACTTCTAGAGACTGTGTATCATGACATATTTTCAAAAACAATGCACATCACATGTCAGTCGGTCTTTCTTGTCTGTTATCTCATTAGCATTACGGCTTAGAAAATAGTAAGTCACTCTAAGTAAATGTTTTTATGGTCTTATTTTGAAGAACTGAATTCCAGTTAAGCCCTTTGTGACCTTGCTCAAGATACAGTGTTTTTTACAGTAACTCTAAAAAATGTACGTTACATTTAGAAAAAAAAATACTTTAAGTAAACTTAAACCGCTACATTTACTGTCCCTGTTCATCAAGCTTGCAGTGTTTCCCATATATTGATTTATTTGTAGCAGCTGCTAAAATATCCACATTGACTGCCACTTTTTTATTTCTATTTATATATTTTTTACTATTGTTTTTTTTTGTGGTATATAAAATGATTACATTCCTATTCCACTGTTGGAGCTGCGTGCATTCACGGCGGGATGGGTCTAATCTGTGTAACCGCAGCAAGAGAACCTGAGTTGCTATTCCAGCAGCTGAAAGTCTCTCGGACCATTTGCTATTCTGTCTCTCACTTTAGCTTTTAGCTTTTTGTTTTTCTTGAAACGGATATAAAGTCATGTTATTCGTAGATTACCTGAGTGAAAGCAACAACTTCTTCCCAGCTCCACCTTTTGATTTTATTAATTCAGGCATTAAAAAAAAATCGTAAAAAGAAAAATCGTGATACTTAAGTGAATTGATTTTTCCCCCCACTTCTATCAGATAGGACAAACACATTGTTATGCTGATTTTAAAAACGATAGATAGATTCTATGTATTTGAAACTGTTTCTGCACTTTATTTCCACAAAATCAACACCATCAATAGCAGCTACACTTTCTTGCTCTCTCTTTACTCTATCAGCGAGGTGACAGACACACTGCCGTAGTGCCACACAGCCATGGAACATAATCATTTTGCATAATTAATTGTGATAGACAATAAGAATAATATTTACCTCCATCTATTTGTTTTTGCTCATTTGCTGAAAAAAGAAAATACTGCATGGTTTTATTTTGCTTTTTAACTTGAGGTTCTATGAAAATATGTTTGTATTTAGTTAATTAATTTAATCTAATTATTATTAATGTTTACTACAGTCATTCTGCTGGTCTCTACTACTAGCCAAGACAAGACAACTTGCAGTCATAGCTCAAATCCAATATTTTATGCTCTCAATGTTGTGCGCATTTTTCCTGTTAATATTGAACAGATATTTTTCAAGGTATCAAAGTTGGAAATTTCAGTTTTGTGACACTATATTGCTGATTTTGGTCTTTTCACAAGATGTGTTGACAATAAGAAAAGTATAGAATACCACCCACAAAATACTTTAATAATATGTAGCAAGGGTGAAAAAGAAAACACATTTAGAATAAAGTAATTATTATTTAAAGTTTAATGGCACAAACCAAACAGCCATCATTGCCACAGTCGTAACTGGCTACACTTGACCATGAGCTAGGCTAATGCTTCCACATGACGCACAGATGAAAAGGACTGTGCTGTTGGCATTATCCAGTTTGCGGTGGAAGAACATCATTTTCATATAATTCCTGTCCATGAAAACTAATTTGCATCGCAGAGTTTTATAAGACTCTTTGGGTGCACTGGCGTTTAGCTCATTAAATATTGAAATACACATAAAGTGTTAACACCCCACCTGAGGGCTGCATTAGCCACTTCCCTTTGGATGCGGATGATTTAGGCCAACACAGCAAAATAGCTGCTTATATAGTCGGCAGAGAAAGCCCTCTTAGTGGGGAGAAATACAGAATAAACAATTCCACCAGTGTAGAGGGACAGGTTTCAGAGCAGATAAAGTTGAGAACTGAGGAGGGATTAATAAGTGAATAATAAGCTGGGTGCTTTGCTGCTGGAGCTGTTATTGTTGCAGGTCCTGCTCATGATAATTAATATGTGACACCAGCAGTACACAGCATCATAGGGAAAGCAACAGACCAATTAGTGATTTATATCTCCGCTATCCCACTCCATCACTCCTAATTCTGGCTCTATCGCAAATAATTCCAGACTAATAAATTGGTTGTCATGCATGTTCCCGGCTGAATGTCACAACTTTCACAGGTAACCATGGTGACAGAGGGAAACGCTCAATTGGTAAATCATCTCTTTCTGAGAGACGCCACAATGCCGCTCTCCCCTCTGGTATGGCAACAACTACACTCCATGCTGGTCTTTTCATCTGCACTCTGTATTGTATTAGACGGCCCTCGCTCCCTGTTTTCAAAGGAGATTTGGTCCCGCTGTGTATCGTGGCCCCTCATGGCCGGCCAACTCGCTGCCCCCGCGAGCAAACATACATTTTTGTGGTCTAACTAACTCTCGCCCTAATTAGGCACAAATCACTGAGTGCATTTGAAAATCATCACTAACCTTACCTATAAAGAACACCAATAAAAATGAGCAGGTCTTCGATTAAAGCATTTAAAGCCCATATGTAGAGTGGGGCAGTAGAGTACATTAAGTGATTGTAGTGGATTTCTATTGACATTATGCTATGAAGAGAGAGGGATGCACACACACCCACACAATACTGCAACCATGAACTATGAGGGCCATGGTTTCTCTGCTAAATTGCTCTATTATGTAGTGCTGGGCTCTCTGCCTCTCAAAAACAACTCTCAATCAAAGAATTATTTTGCCTTCCTTTTTCACTTTCCACTGTGCAGAAAACATCTCTACTTTAAGGACGAGACATCATTCAAAACTCTGACTGCGGGCTCCACAAAATATTATTTTTATAATGTGTTTTTGAATGATGTCAGGACATTATTTTTATGCTTCTCTTTACAAAACACACAGCAAAAATACCAAAGCAAGATAAATAAGAGCAATATTGACATAATCAATAGGTCACAAGCAGGTTTCCCAGCACCATATATCTAAATAACCTTCACTCCAGCTCCCTTTCTGAGCTCTCTGCAACCCTCTCGACCTGTCAAATCTATGTACAGTATGTGTGAGACGCTTACTGGAAAACAACGGAGCTGCTTCACAGCCTGTTACCACAGCGGACGACGTGTAGGACACATTCCCTCAATCTTAAAATGCGGAGAATATGTCTGGCTATTTGATTAATGCTGCAGCTGGGAGCAAGATCTAATTGTAAAAGCAGGATAAACACTTACTCAGAGAAAGGAAACGGTGCAAATCAGACCACTCCCCAGAGTATTGAGGAAGGAAATTGGTTTAAGGATGCGACACGGACATGCGTACCAATGCGGCGCCCTGTCGCCCCTCTCTTACTCTCTCTATCTAACCTTCTGCACCCCTTCTGCGGCACCTTTGATTCAAATCTTTACAAAAACTTGGCAATGTGACACAGCTCTTTTTTATTTTGCCTCCTCTCTGGATTAGCTATGCTTGTCCAGCAAGCACAAAGTCAGATCCTTGGATCCGATTGTAACTGATGACTTGAGAAGATATAAATCACACTTGAATTGCAGCCCTGAGATGTCAGCCATTAAAATACAGTGCTGGGTACCCGGAATACATATGAGATGATTGGTAGTCAGCAATGCTGTATGACACCACTGGATTACCTTATGCAAAGGTGTTCAACTGAATGTTTAATACCTGGGTCTGTTTAAATAGCTGTCAGGACGTATTTCAAGCAAAGCGCTGGAGACTATCACTGAGCGAATCTTCAGAAAAAGGAATGCGCTGTATGTTCGAGAGCACTTCTTCTTTGAGGTTAGAAAAATCACCTCCACACAAGAGAGAGCTGAAGAGCAGATCGAACAAGTCCAGCTCAAGAAACTGGATTTAGGTGTTTGCAAATAATCCGCTGGCCTTGACTGAAGACAACACTGTGCCACGGGGGAAAACCTGATAGCCACAAATCACTCTCGCCAAAAGTCAATTAAAGAGCCAGCTAAAAAGCATTTTACATCTAATTACATCACACAAATCGTCCCGGACAGCACACACATGTTCACCACAGCCATTTATTTACAGCACAATGACAGCAGCCCTCACCGCAGGCTTACAGTATTAAGCTTCTTTTTTTTTCCGAGCTTGCGTTGTGAAAGGAGTTTTTAACATAATTACCTGTGTCTGTGCCACTGCTGATTCTATTAGTTTTTACTGCCTTTTTTTGTGATTCCATGGGAGCTGATTATAAAAGTGACTTTAAATGAAAAGATAGTGCTCTTTCTAATGCTGGCACCATTTCACTGGATTACATAGCATCCAACTCTACAATGTTTTCAGACTCGCAGCAGCAGCAGCAGCAGCAGCAGCCTGGGCCTGCACTCACATTAGAAAGAGGTGATTTTAGAGAATAGATTTTATATAACGAGTCGAGACGATTACGTGAGTGAAGGTTCTTTGAGGAAATAAGTACTTTCACCTGTAATTTACTACTACAGTGTTTCCCTGAGGATTTTTTTCCTATGAGTTTTATTTTGCACTGCTGGGAGATATTTAGTGTGTCCCACGAGACAAGGGCTTTAGATATATATTTGTGTACAGATGCAGATGTCGAACTGTGTTTCATTAAATGTGTCCTGTACTCCACATGCTGCACGTTGGGGCAAATTAAGAGTTGACATAGCGTTTGAATCAATATTGTGTCATTGGTCAGCTCTTCCGATCAGCTTTCATATTACTGAGCTCTGGGGATGGGCTGAGTACTCAAGTTGGGTGTGACAGTTAAATGGCTCCGTGCTGGAGCCGCAGCCGCTGTGTTCGGTCATACCAACCAGGCAGACGGTGAACTGACTTGGATAAGAGCGGCTCTGCAACAATCTTGCAGTGCTATGACGGAGCTTTTAAAACCTAAGCAAATTTGCTTAATTTCTTTTAAAAACATGGTAAGAAGGCAATGAGCAATTTATGCAACTACAAGTACAATAACAATATATTAACGTAAAAAGTACAAGGAATTATCCTAAAAGTTATCACAAAAGAAAAGTAAGCAAGAAAAAAAGGGAAAACACCTGAAAAAAAATTGTATGTAACATAATATAAAATATGTAATTATGTTAATAGCTGAAATCCCTAGGGTAATTTTTTTTTTACTATTCCCCTAGACATTTTCCTAGCTTTTTTATGTTTTTTTCCTAAATCTACAAATTTCTAGCAATTTGTGGAGCATTTCTTACCAAGTTCCTCATGACCTTTTTGCTATGGACTCAAATGTTTAAATACTTGTAAAAGACATAAGAAAGCAGCACAAGAAAAGTAATGTCCAGGTTTCAAACAGTTAGCCTGTAACATTAATGGCTGCCATAGAAAGTCTGCTGATTTGTCTCATTTTAATTTTCAATTTATGGTTTAATAGGCTAATTGAAGACTTCATTCATTCAATAAATGAATTTTCAGTTGCACTGGTTTTCAATTGACAATCTACATTCCTATTCTTACATTTGAACATTTTGCAAGTACTCAAGTACTCTAAAATAATTTAATGCGAGTACTCATATGCCCATCCCTATTGAGAATGATAGTTTGATCGGAGCCTCCTTATCTGGAGATGTTCCATATATAATCCTTGCCTGTCCTGGTCTCTGGCTGCTTAAAGTAGAGATAGCAAGTTAATTGCATATGTTTTGGGTTTTTTTTTTTTAATATAGTAGCAGCGCTAATCATTTTCCCCTATATGCATTAAGCAGCCGTGCTGCGCCACTGCTTAACAGCATGTAGGAGAACAATGAACCAAAGCTTTTCAACCTGGAGTCAATGTTTCATTTTCACCATCATCACAAACATCCATTTTCAAGTGCACCATTAAAAGTCTCATTTTAAATTTAATTCCATCACTGTAGCATTCAGTCACTGGTTTTATCACCATAACCAGTGCTGACAGGCTGAGTGGTAGTGCTGCGCGTGACGCTGAACTGCCTCTCATCTTTGGCTAACATGGCTCGCCATTGGCAGACTCATGCCTATAAAAAAAGACTGGCCGTAAGACTCAGCAGTCACAATAAAAATCTCTGACCAGCCAACAGAGGAGGATTTTTAAACTTTATGAGATGAACGTTGAGGAGATTGAAAGCCCCATACCACATCACTAATTACACTTCTAGGAAGAAAAGCAAAATGAAATCCCCCACAGGACAATACTTCCATTAAACATGATAAGTGGGTTACTGTGCCACTATAAACCTGACACCGGCTCACCAATATACAATCCAGTACCTTACAACAGTTACCATTTCTCCTGCTGGCCTTCAGGTAATTAATGTTCTCCCAAATTCCCAGCTCTCAGCCTGAAGCTGTGGCTTTAGGGGACTTCTGGAACCTTTTTTCCTCCAGACAGCTCCTGGCAATTTTTTTTTTATTAATGTGAAGATGTCAGTATTAATGATGCCCTGGAAAGGTTAAACTCATAAGGTCAGGGGAACTGACGGAAGACCTTCAAATTGGATTAAATACAGCCCATTTTCTTCCAAGTTTCCACTCCTGCAAGTTGCCTCTAGTGTTTGTTAAATAGAGAAGAGACATTTCATTGTCTGTGCTGTGACTGTTAAGTAACTCATCTGAATAAACAGGTTATGCGCCAATACCTCGCCTGTTTTGATATTGTACATCTGAAACCTCCACCTGTCAAATTAATCTACTACAGAGACACGACGCACAAAAAGACCGGCTCTGATGTGTTTGTAAGCACTGCAGAGCATTAAAACTCAGCTGCACTGGGTGTCCTGCTGAACTCAATGGACTCTTGGATGCCGCGTAAAGCTATTGACATTTTAGTAAGGACTACCATATTTGGCATGATTGCACTCTGGCATCTGTATAGTGTGGTTCACTGGTCCTTTCAACCAGTCATATTTAACATTTATACTCCACCAGAGCCAAGTCTATCTATCTGAGACGTCCACCTTGGCACTGACAGATTTGCCAGTCCAGCAGCCTGCGTTTATTGCCAATTCTCTCTCGCTTGGTTCAGGGCGAATACTCCAGAAGCCTCTCTATTCCTGCGTTTATGTACAGCGTGGCTCCACAGCTATGAGCCTGCCCCACCCCTTCTTCAACAACCTGCCCCACTTTGTCCCTGCCCCCCCAGCCCTGCTCCTCTAATTTCAAAATAATGGGAATCTCTGGGAAAACTTACTCTATTGATTAAACTGTCACATTTGACCACTGTGATTGATAAAACTTCATTCAAAAATGTCATGCGACGACAGCACTTTGAGTGACACAGCAAAACATAGATGGGAAGAAACCAGCAGCGTGGGCGGGGGGTTGACATGAGGGGCCGGTCTGTGCTGTCACCTTTGCATCATATCTGCATCCAAATGTCTCGCACAGCTGCACTGTATTGTTTCACTCCGGAAGATTTAGGTTTCACAGCAGAGGAGAACCCGTCCTTTTATCTGTCAAGACTCAACTACTCTCAGGGGATCAGCCATATTTACAGAGATGTATTCACCTGGGGACAACTGTAGGGGGCTCAGGCTTTAACATGAGGTGATATGGGAGCAATGACACGCTAAACCAGGTTTAGAATCTATAAGCCTAGCCACCTACTGCTATGCATACAATTTTGACATGCCTCAGACAACTCTGACATTAATCGTGTTTTGTACGACTCCATTTTGCCAACATGACGGGATGTCTTGCCTAATAGGGCATGAATTTCCCTGAATAGTTGTGATGGGAGAAATGAAGCACAAACCATTGTGAAACAATGCCGTGCAAAGGTGTCATATTATTAGAAACTGATTTAAAAAATGGACTGCAACACCAGGTCTCGCCAACGAGTTTTTCAAAGCCTACTAGATGGACGTTGTGATGTATGGTTTCGCACTTGCTTGACCGGGACGGTAAAGCGAGATGTTTTTCGTGCATTTGCTTCTAAAACATTCACTGCAGATTACATGTTGACATCTGCAAGCTGTATAAAAGTATTGAATATTGTTCTGCATAAAATCAGCCAGGGGTGGGCCATATGGATGAAGTCTTCCGTCACAGTATCTGTAATTTTTCAATTAAAATATCAATATATATCGTAATAATGTACATTTCATGGAGAATCAATGGGAAAACAGTTTATAGATAATATACCAGACGGGAATGCTTGTCTTTAGCGAATCCAGTTGATTGAATATCTTATAACAATCACATTAAAATTCAATATCATCGCAAACACGTCCTGCTCATTGATTCGCAACATTGTCCTCAATGACCTCATATACCCAGAGATATTAAATGAATAACTACCATGGTGTGAGTGCTATAGAGAAGTAATATTGTCTAACCCTAAGACAAGCTGCAATGACCATCATACTTTCATTTACATACTCAGGGTGTCCACAGCTGTCAGACACTTTAATATAATGCTTTAATGACATTTTCAAGATATTTTACCATTAAATTTTGGCCAAATGATCTTTTTATTATTAAGCATTACAAGTGAAAAGGTAGGTGGTATATATGTAGTCCTATGCAGAAGTAGGTTTTATTCAGAAACACGGATGTTAGAGTGAGTTAGATTCATTCACATTTTGCCACCAGAAATCAGAAATGTGCAGTTGAACGAATATGAGCTTGACTTATTTTGACAAAAAGAAATCAAAAGGTGGACATATGAAATTAGATCAAAAGTTAGTATTAATTATGACCTATCAAATTCAAATTTAATACAATTTAATGACTTTCAGGGCCTAATAATTATAAAATTGAATTTAAGACATCTTAAGACTTTAAGGTCCTACAGATATCGTGCATGCTTACAAAGCTGCAGATTCGATTCCTATTGTATTTCTCTCTGCTAACATTTGAACAGGACAGTACATGAGCCATGCATAACTAAGCAGAGTTTGCAATCATCTAAAAATCCTAAGAATTCACATTTACAAATTATACGGCTTAAAATACTGCTCTCTCAATAAATCTGTTAAAAGTTTGTTCAATAAAATGTTAGAAAGTAGTTTTAAAAGTCAATCTGTTTCCCAGAGCCTAAGTTAACGCTTTCAGATTGCTTGTTTTTCTCGTCCAACTCAAAAAATACTCAATTTACTACCAATTTACTGCCAATACAGCCAGGAAATATTCACATCTGCAAGTCAGACAGTCATTCTTTGTCATTTTATGCTTTAAAAAAATACTTAAATCAATTATCAAAGCAGGTAACGACTGATTTTGTTTATATCGATTAAATAGATTGCTGCCTGACCTCACGATCACGTCAGCTGTAGCTGAAGTTATGCACTGGACTCTAACTCTGACACAAACAAGCTGCTGTGTGCAGACAGTAATCAGCACCACAGCAGTCTGGACAGCTCCACCTCAAGCACAGCAAGGTTCACTGTCAGCCCTGAGTTAAATACAAACAACTGTGTTATGGATCCTGTGCGGGGCTATATTCATTTGGGATTGAGGGAAGCCTAAACAAACATGTTAAATGATACATGATAAACATCCTCTGGTATGTATTCTGATAGGAGCATATTATAAACATGACAGTTACCATAACTGGGCCATGGAAGGTTTGGACTTGCGTAGGTATGGGATTGCACGATTTTGAAAAAAGACAGGAACACCCGACAGCTGCAGGGAAAATGAACTGTGAAAGAACGCAAGGTTTTTCAAGGGTAGACTAAAACTTACTGCAAAAGTTAACTTAAACAACAATTTCTATGGCCCTTCAGGGTCTCCATAAAACAAGGACAGTAGTGCAAAGTATTAAAAGTGCATAACAGTAATGAAGAAAATTCAAAAGTTATTGCAATGAAATGTGAAATCATAAAATTAAAAAAAAATGTCCACTGTGACCACTAAGGGTTGAAAACTTTACTTTGTGCATTAGGCAGGCACTGATGGGAAAACACAACAGCATGTAGTGTTTGTGAGCCCAACAGAAATCAATAACATTTCTGGGCATGTTTAATTGACGACATTGTTGTCTCTAAAACTGTGTACAATTTTAAGTCGCTACAATTTTCGCTCCTGTCTACCTGTGCATGGTAAAATGCACTACAACACTGTGTCAACCCACGTCAAAGGCTACATCAACACTGAGGACTCACTGAAATACATGGGAGATTTATTATGACCATTAACTGATGTGTGAGGCCTTTACAGTTTCACTCTTTACTGCTTCTTTCCTACAGGCAGACTAATTCAAACCACCCTGGATATATTAACATTGTAGGGAGCAGATTTACTCCTTACGTGGCCACTCGTAATAGTCAGTGAGGGCCCACTTTACACAGACATGAAGTGGAAGATTTATATTTTAAAATTCTATTCATGATAATGAATATGGCTAATACTGAATGGGTCATTATGAAGCTCCTGTCCTACAATGAATTTAGGGTACAAGCCTAAATACCAGTGAGACAAAAGCTGCCCATGCTGACTAGGTTTGCTCAGACGTCTCCCCCCCCTCTCTTTCTTTCTTTTTTCAGTCAACAGTGTGTGCATGGTACCACATACTGATTCCTTCTATAAAGCACAAGTTCTGTGAAGATGTCAGGGCCAGGTGTCGGTGACATTTCTGGAGTGAGGAGGATAGTTTCAACTTTGTGTGGTGGTGCAAGTAGATCCTTAACTTAAAGAAGCAGCAGCCCAACAATTTAAAAAGTGTGGATCACAAGTCGTGCACTCAAACTTTTACTTGAAGCTAGGCTTGAGCTGTATCACACTTTTGGGATATAATAGGATATTTAGAAATCACAATGTTTTTTCAGTACTGGCATGAATACAGGCACTTCTCTTTATGTAGTGCACAGCACGCACCACCACAGCTCAGTCTCCTGTTGCTACTGGTGGAACAGGCAGATTAGCTAAAAGACTTAGCGAGACTTGGTAGTGGAGGGATAAGTCACAGGACTGTAAACAGCTGGCGGCCAGCAATGGCGGAGATCGCGGGGAATAACAGCATGTTTTTTACATCTAACTTGGTGAATGAAGGACTTATTTTGACTAAACTGTAGCTGGTGATAGCTGGGACAGTGGACTTACAGACTAGATTACCAGCAAGAGTAACCAAGATGGCTAGGGTGAGTTTTATTTTGTTTCTACTGTGTTTGAATGAAGTGTGTTTTAAAATGAGTTAAGAAGGCAATTAAAACTGAAAATGTGCACAGTTGTATTTCTCTGTTTAATAAGGATAATAGGGCTGAGAATATTTTTTAACATCTTGTGGGTTTTCTATTGTGTATTTATTAGTTCAAAAAGCTGAAAGTAAGTAGTGTACTTGCTGTCCAGGGGTGTTAGCACTGCACACCTAAACCATCGTATATAGCGTATACTCTGGTGTAATTTCAGGAAAATATTAAAGTATTAAATATTACATAGTGCCAAGGAATTACTTATCTCCTAAAAAAGCCAACAGATTAAATGTGGAAAAAACAGCCCTCATTTAGCCCTCACTGGCTATAGGCTGCATACTAACACAGGTACCAGACACAAGCATCCCACTCTGTATAACTGCATGAGCAACAAGATTTATAGGTAGGCTTCAAGGCTGCTCAACAAGGAGAAACAACTTCAAGGCCATCAAGGGTTTTGACATCAAACCAGAAATGCAAGCACACAGCACATCAAACAGCAGCACACTGCAGAATGGGAGACATAACCAATGCATCTGCATCTATCAACAGCACATAGCAACCCATGCAGGACATGACAAAAGCAAAACGCAGCCCATGTGTACAAAATAATACCAGCGGTCAAAATAATAAATAAAGTTTTACTTACCACTGAAACAGCTGAGGGCAGCGAGTGTAGGTGTGGAGACATCTCATGATAACATCCATTCCCTCCAGTCATTAGAGCACTTGCAGGTAATGTTCCTCTCAAAAGGTCAGCTGGACCTCCAGTTATGCAACTAACTGGTCCATCAGTGCGTAAAGCACTGCGTTCAGTGAAAATGTTCTGTTTACAACAGAAACTCATGGCAGGAAATGGAGAGGTCCGGATGCGTGTGGTTTGTGGTGTATTTGAGGCCTGCTGAGTCCACTTATGTCCACGCAGCACAAAACCAGCTAACCGTTAATCCAGCTGGTCTCTGTCCACACACGGTGCACACGCACTTACAGGAATTTACCTTTGTTAAAGGGACTGAGTGTAACCACACTCGGTTTGGTTTGTCTTAATTAAATTAATCCCAGAGCTTCAAACATAGCAACAGAAAAAGGCGGGTGAGGGGCGGCGCGCCACCAGCACGAGCCGCACGCATAAACTGATAATATTAGCACGTGTGTTTGAGATTCTAGTTCATTTTTAGCCGCTCCCCTCCGCGCGAGTTTAAAAACTCTTCTCAGTCATCACACAGCACTTCACGTTAGCCATTTTGACATGGCTGCGTTCCATTTAGGTAAAGTAAGTTGCATTCAGGTGCACCTCAGATTTTCCCAGTTGCAGAGTTGTTCTTCCGACTTCGATGTGTTCATGAGCTTTCAAGAGGTAATGTTTACTCCCCGGTGAAAATTCATGTTGCCATCCAAAATTGGTAAAACAGTTTAAAGCATCATATTGCAGAGTGAATTTAATTAACTTGTTGCTGCACCAATGCATCCAAAAAAAAAAAAAAAATCTTACTCATCTATGGTTCTTAGTGCCAGAGGTGACTACTTTTTCTTTTTTTTTGAACGGGGCCATATACAGAAAAAATCAAAAAATGAAAATAAAAATATATGTTTAAAATGACAATCACAAATTAATTATAAATTATTTTTTTGTGATGACGTTCCAGCAGTTTATTAGTGTGCCCTCGTGTTACTTTTTTTTTCTCTATCTTCCGTCTTTTGTGGTACACCTCTATGATGACTGAGGTAAATGTTTTTAGAGACTAGCAATCAGTTGCTGAAGGTGAAGTAGCATCATCTAGATTTCAAACTAAGAAGTACATTGGCAGGGCTTGCTGGTATAAGTTATTCAAGACAGTAACATCATGTTTAAAGTAGGTTGTGCAATGGACACACAGTGAAATGTATCATAAATATGCTGCAACTGCAACTAACAGTTGCAACAGTTACAACCTAACATGATATTACAAAGATGTGGAAAAAATGACATGCAATGTCTGAATTATAAAAAATATATATTTTAACTTTTTTTAAATTTTGCATGTTTCTGTATTTATGATGTCAACTCAGCAACTCATGCAAAAGTTCAAGTGCTATGGTATTTTGCATGGCTAACTGGGACTCTGCCATGAAAGGGGTCTATCCAAATGTATGCGTTTGTTTTTATTTTTTTGTTTGTTTTATTTTTGAAGGTATATTTATAAAGAACGTCTGTGATACGTGTCAATACCCTGCAAAAAACTTTATATTTAAAAGCATAGTCTCATATAACAAAGTCAAAAATATTTAAACAAACACATCTTTACGGCATGTGTTGTGGCAAGCCGTTTTACCATTAATTAGCTGTATTTTTGGACATCTGAAATGAAAATTATGTCATTATTATAGGGAGTGAAAAAGGGAGTTAGAATTGTATTGCAGATATCCAAAACGTTCATTCGGGATATCTAAAATGACATTGTGGATATCTAAAATTGAAAGCCCAGTACACATGAATTGCAAAAATGACATAATTTGTCCAAGGAAGAATGACTTTTGGATTTCTCAAATGACAGTTGTGGTTAGCAAGAATGTCACTGTGGATATCTGAAATGTTCATTCTGACGAGGAAGGATTGAATTATGGATATCTCTGATATAAATCCAGTATAGCTATTAAATGTTAATATGGCTACTTATATTTTTTAAGGATTCAAGGACATCTTCAAATTATTTTTGAGATGTTTAATCAAAGTTGTAGATATCTTGAAATACAATTTCTCCATGTAAGAGTTTTATGGATATCTTGAATTACCATTCAGACTAGTGAGAATAGTTTTGACTCGGAGGAATGTTTTTGTGGATATCTAAAATGTAATTACAGATAGGCGTGTGATTAATATTAAATATTTAATGTGAACATGGCTTGCCATAAATGTGAAGCTGTATTCCATAATCAGTTATTCTGTTTATGCATGTCTTTCCAAAACTGCAGTTCGTCTTTTCTGAAATCTAAAAAATGTATGGAGCAATGGTCCTGCATCAGATCCAAATCATTACTCACTTTTATGTTTTTTCGCACCCAGTTATTGTTTGTGGAGTTAAGATAAAACTACCTATTTGTGGTTTAAACACAACACTGGGTCACAAGGGATGTTACAACCAAGGGATTTTATAACATTTTCCCTGGAGACGTATTATTGCGCAATCCTAAACCATGTGGAAAAAGGTGCCACCAACGATGAGTCAACAGCATCCAGCTTATACAAAGTGACAGGAGAGAGAGGTATATTTATAAAGTTATATACCTCCGAGGTATTATTCCACCTCTAACTCTAATTACTATCCTTATTTATTGGTGTCAAGGTAATTGTGTCTAATTTAATGAAATAATTTGTAAAATACATCTGAAAGTAATTATTCAGATAAGAAAAACCAAACATCCTAAGTATACGTAGATGAATTTGGGTAACTCACAAATACACCTTCCAAACATTGTTATACTTAACCTGACCTGCATGTGTAAGGATATGAAAATGTGGATTTGTCTTTTCGGTGTCCTCTCAGAGATGAATCAGACTGACTCTGATGTGCGATTGCTACAGCACTTTTGGAAGAGTAGACAATTCTTTCCAAATTCTTTTTCTTGCTTCAGATATATTTATCCTCACACTGTGCACTTTCTTGGGTCTCCCACTGCATTTTCTTCACAGGCTATTGTTAAAGAGACAGCACCAGAAGACTGAGGAGCGTTGTTGTTTGATGTTAAATGCTGCACTTATTTCTTTTTTTTGAGAAAATAACCCACAACAGTAGAGCAACCCAATTACAGTTACAAGCGCATGCTGTGCGAAGCCCTCGAGTCAGTAATGCAGACTGTATGGAAGGCATGTATACATAATATAATGCCTTAATTATGCACAGCAGCATAAACCCATGCTAAAACTCGTTTTACCTCCAAGAGCGAGGATGACTCTTCAGGGCCTCCACTCTCTGAGTACTAAACAGTATTACTGCAACACAAATCTGGTAAAATGGCAAAACAAAGCATATCAAGGAAAGTTTCACAGGAGGGGAGAAAAACTTAAAGTTGCAGAAAAGAAAGAAAGAGACTGAGGTTTTAGTTTTAATTGTTTATTAAGATATAAAGCAGGCACATGAATATAAGAAACGTGTGCACTAATAAGTCAGCTCTCAATAACAAAACAAAAATCCACAGCAAAGTAGTTTGATATCACTCAAATCCAAACTCAAATACAGCAAATGACAAACTGTCAAAATGCCTTTTTCTACGGTAAAAAAAAAAAAATCCATCTGTCAGATAATCATACATGCCCATCCCGCTACAGTTCACAGATGTCAAATGAGCAAAACAAAGATTCAGCCCAAGACCAAAGCAGCAGGCTTTCAAAGCCTCACTGTGCACCGATGCACCACCATGCAGCAGGATACGATGTATGACTAGAAAACATCCCACGGTTGTTACCTGAAGTTAGAAGAAAAACAAAACTCTTTCCTGTTTAATTTTAAAGCTCCAACTCCTGGCAACTTGTTTTCTGTAAAGATTGTGCCTGACATAAAATCTTGATTAGTGTTCAAGCTTAAGGACAAGGAATATAAACAATAAGCAGGAGTTTGAAGAAATCCCCCTCATCTCCTCGCCTACCTCTAAGCTGTGCAGAGAAAAACGTATTGATCCCTCAATTTGGACACATTCTTAGATTGCGGAGGCGTTTGGTCTCATTGACAGTTAATGAAGCTTGGCGGCTTTGGAGAGTTAACGACACGGGGTCTACTCATTGTTTAGCCCACTGGGTTCTCGCAGACTCTGAGGAGCCGAGGCTTATTTACAAAGTTTGACTGAGACTGGGTGGATCATCTGTGGTGCCTTTAGTGTCGGATTAAGCGCATGTATCAGTTCTGCTGCAACACACAAGGCTGGAAAAAAAAAAAATCACCTTTGGTTTGCTGCATGATGTGAACATGAAAAAAACCATCAAGTAATAAAACTTGAGATGTTTAAATTATAAAGACATTTATCCAAATGTGGTAGAAATTTAGCACTGAAAATAGTGTTTTAGATCATTTTAAACTTAATTTGTAGTGGCATAACAAAGTCTGTATAAAGTCAGAAAAAGGCAGGCACACATGGAAATACATCAACTTTGGTTCCTTAACCAAAACATATTTAAAATCTTACCAGTTAGCCCAGCACATCCGAATGAACTACAGTTATTGCTCATGTTAAAATAAGGCAGACAGATTTTGCATAGTTGATATTTGCAGTATAGAAGGTATTTTGCCATAATCAAACATTGGAGTGGAAAACACCAGCGACCCAACTGTATTATTATAAAACTGGTTAGAATACAAAACAAAAGCCTCTTGGAATTAGTTCTTATAGTATCTATGAAATCCATTCCTCCCATACACATGAATAGGAAAAAAAAGGAAACACAAAAAAAATGCATTTGTCCAGTTGGTTTCCCCTTTAACTGCATTTTCCAGAGAAGAGACAGTTAATGCTACAGACTAATCTGAACTTATGGAATAGAAATGAGGCAGTGTAAGGAATATAATGGGTCAAACAAAGGTGGAACAAACACGATAAAACCTTTTCTGTTTGATAGAATGCTCTAGAAAGCTCTATCTATATATAAACTCATTGGTCATTATGTTGCGTTCTCTTTGAATCAAACGTATGGGAGTCTAGATGCTATCCATGGCTTTAAACTCACTCAGAGCCTGCACAGGGTTGACGTGCTTCTTCTGGGAGGACCTCTTGACCCTGTTGGTTTGACCGTCGTCTTGTTTCTCTCTCTTCACCAGAGGCTTCTTCTCTGGAGCTTTCATCCTCCAGGAGATAGCAGGCATGTTGAGGGCCTCCATGTTTTTGCTCTTCTGGTATTTAGTAGATGCGACGTATGAGGCTTTGACGGTGGACACCACGGTGTTCATCAGGTTCTTTGCGGCCTGGATGAGGGACATGGCGCTGTCCAGCTGCGTAAAGTGACAGGAGAGAACACCAGAGAAATGATTAGCCTTGTAAAATGGTGAAAGCAAAGCCTTTTTTTTCACGTTTTGAATTCAAGTCAAGTAAGAGTAAGATATCTCTGTCTTTTAATGTCTACCAGTACTGCAAGTTTTCCTGGGGAAAAGCCACACTCGAGTGTTTGTACAGACGAATTAACGACCTTTCAGAGTTTGTCTGGCATACAAACAGATGTGAGAAATTTGAGAATATGGAAAAAGGTCACACTAATTTAATCTCCACAGTTTAATAGCCTCAGAGACACTGGTGACACTTGACTGGAATTGTTGGAAGCATGGGCTCATTTCACCACACAGAAAGGAGGGAGGAATTCATTATTTCCCACAGACAGAGACGACCTATTTTAATTAATTTGACTGGCCAATAAGTAGTTAAGTAACACTTAAAGGGTCTGTAAACATTGGCCTTTTACAGCCTTATCTTAAGTAGTAAAAAGGTTGGGAAACATTTGTGCTACATTAGTCCTTTTCCAGCAGAGAAAAAGCCATTATTTTTGCTATCTGTTTATTTGATATAAAATAAAAGCTGCAGATTACAGTGCAGAGAATGAATCATTAACTAATCACAACCAACAGCCAATGCCATTAAGTCTTAGTATTTTTAATTTATGTGGGCAACACCAGATGATAAAACTTTAGAAAGTAACCAATGTATTCTATTGATTTAATTATTTTCAAGCTGGAGACTTCATTTTAAATAAAAGCAATTCTGTGTACTTTCATTGTTTCTCGCCAAAATACATTGTGTGTATCCTGAAGGATTAAGAAAAAGAATGCATTCCCTCCTTCGCTTCACATGTTTACCCTGTTTTGTGAAACCTGCAATATTTGTCTTCTCGCTCTCCTCTTTTTTGGTACACTGCCGCTTTGATGAAGATTGTAAACTGTCAAAAATGATGTTGAACTTACCCCAGAGACAACCAGCTCTCCTCCCAGGTTCTGCACCTCGGCTTTGACTTTGCTGCAGATGTTGAGCTGGTGGCAATACAAGGCGATACGCTGCAGGTAGGCGAGCAGGTCCTGCTTACAGGTGGAGTCTGGGCACTGTGGGGGGGGAAGACAATGTGTCAAATATCGTGCACATCATTTTGTATCTAAGCACAAACAATGTTGGTGGTTATAACAGTACCTGCTTGCAGGTTGCACAATGAATCAATGTAGTCATTTGCAGGTACTACTCAATCTGAATATTGATGTGATTCTACAAGCGCAATGATCTCACACTTTATCAAGATGAGTTAGTAGCAGTGTGACAGGTAAGGTAGACACCCACATTAGGGACGTGCTCAGAGCCAAAATGACAAACACACGCCCACAACCTGGTAGATTGATAACTCATCTTCACAGGGTTAAGCACGATCAAGTCACACAGAATGCAAATTCTATTAGGAGGCAAACACGGCTGTCAATCAACTACTTTCAGGTGGTGTAATCATCTTGTGTGAAGTCTTATTGGAAACAAAAATACTTGATCTGAAGTGGAAACAGCAGCCCTGTTTGTAGATAAGAAGTTATTTTTTTAAAGATTATTTTTCGAGTGGTTTCGCCATTAATGGTAGGACAGCTGCAGATAGACAGGAAAGGTGCAGGGGATGACACGCAGCAAAGGGCTGCAAGTCAGATGCAAACCTGGCCCACCGTGGAGGACTCGCCTATATGGGGTGCATACCAGGCTTGTGCAGTATCAATTTACTACGGTATACCAGGGAATTTAGAAAAACCCGAAAGTATGTTTTTCAATACAGTCATTAATACAGGTGCTCCTCTTTCTATTGAACTCATTGTATGTTTTGCACAGCATGCACCATCAGAGCTCAGTGTCCAGTCTCTACACACCTAGAGGTGAAGGGATAAGTTACAGGACTGTAAACAGAGTTTTGGGGGTTTTTTTAAACATCAAATTTAGTAAATAAAGGATTTATTTTGGTGATTGTTTTGTTTTGTTTCTGTCAAGATTGAATAAAGTGTGTTTTATGATGAGTAAACATGGCAATTATGCCTCATCAGCCTTCTGTAACCAAGAGGTGTACAGTTGCATTTCTCTCTTTAATACGGAAAATCAGAGTGAGAATATTACTTTTAACATTTTGTGGGTTTCTATTGTGTATTTATCAGTCTAAAAAGCTGAAAGTAACACCCCATACTTATACCGTCATTATTGTACACCGAGATAAAATCTTAGGTATGAAGGTACGAAATATTACATACCACGCAAGCCTAGCACACACCCGCTATCAGGTGAGCTAGAGATAACCCCATAATATTTTCAAAATTTAACAAATTAATTACATCAGTAATCTTTGTACTTTTGAGAAACAGGTCTGAGAATCCTCCATCCAAGCAATATAAACAATGACTCGGTGTAAAGGTGCCAATAAACCACTCAGGGTTACAGAAGCACTAAAACATGCTTAATTCTCAAAGGAAACATACAATAGAGGAGGGGAAGCTTAAAATTTCAGGCAAAACAGCTACAATACAGCAGGTTTAGTACCAAGCTGAAAAAGCTTCTTATTCTTGTTTCCAAAAAGGCATTACAATATTGTCAAACGTCAGCTAGGAACACAAAGCAAAATACATTGGAGCCATAAAAAAATCCATCAACTTCAAGAAATCCAATAAATTATCATAAAACCCACTTGAAAGTGGCAGTATGGGAAGAGCTCCACAAATGCATGTCATTTAGCATTGGCAATCTTTTTGAATTATTTCATCTCATCATAATTACAGTCGGGTTCTACCTTGAAAAACCATTTCCAATCTCTTTCCTAGTTTGCTAAACAAGCCCCCTGCCAGCATAGTAATTAGGCCATAGTACTCTTGTTAGCTGCTCATCAAGTAAGAGATGTAAACACCCTGATGGGGCTCTGACGCTTTACATCAGATTGTAGATCTCCACAGAGCG
The DNA here is from genome assembly GCF_026936395.1 of Plectropomus leopardus. Taxonomy (NCBI): domain Eukaryota; kingdom Metazoa; phylum Chordata; class Actinopteri; order Perciformes; family Serranidae; genus Plectropomus; species Plectropomus leopardus. Next base: position 25,575,767 of record NC_142183.1, on the reverse strand, counting down.
ACCTGACATACTAACGGTTTGTCAGCAATGATCATGACATGGTGAGACGGTCTCTTTTACAGATAGTCAGTGCCTGGCAGCTTCACACATCCTCTACTAAACTAACTCTACCTGTGGAAAGCATCAGTGTGACCATGAGAGTGAGCAAGCCAAGAGAAAATACTGGCTGAAACACCAGCGTTTGCAGGTGCTTGGCAGTCTGAAGGAGGAGTCCTTTGGCAGCTGTTAATTCTGAGTGCAGGGAAAAGGTGAAAGGGAGGTAATAGCAGCCAATCTTTTAATTGATGGAATCTCTGCAGGAAAGAGTTGGTGAGGTCAGTGCTGACAAGCAGAAGTGTGGAAGAGTGTTTGCATGTGTCTAGACAAATTGAAGAGGCATTTCGTCTGGCTGTAAGTGAGCGAATGACACAGAGAGTCGAAATCTCTCAACAATGACGATTTACACTATTAAAGAGCACTAAATCCACAAAGGGTGAGGAGTAGAACTGCCTGAAAGTTGAAGATTCGAATCATCAGTCAGAGACCCCTCAAGCGAGCAGTCATCGTTTTTTTTTTGTTTCTTTGTTTTTTGTCAGTAAGCATTTGGGTTGTGATAATACTAGAATTTCTAACTCGATACCAAAAATACTTGATACTCGATACCATTTTCTATACCACAGGGGGAAAAAAAATGACAAAAAAATTAGGAGGCGGAATTTTTTATACCAAGTTAAGAACAACACAAACAACACCACCAATGACAATATTTTTAAGCTGCCATAGGTAGTGCAAAAGGAAAAAAAACAAGGCTACTTCACTAAAGCTCTGTTTGTTTTATTGTTTATTCTGGGGACTTGGCACCATATTTTCGTTGCTGATCAAATGCAATTGGTAGGGTAGGCTGTGAGTGTTTTCTGTATAATTGCAATCGACTTCTCGCAGCTTCAATCTGGGACTGTAAGAGAAACTTTTCAGACACAAATAATTTTGTTAACTTGTTAAATGAACACTGCTGATTAGCGTTACTGAATGGAACAGCTGATAACATTGGCTGCCTGGCTCGCACATTAACGTTAGTCATTTTATTATAAGCCATTAGCCGCTAGGCGCTAGCTTAACAACAGCATAAAAGACAGCAATTGTGTTTGTCGGCTAATGGCTATTAATAAAACAGCTAAACCTAATGTGTACAACCTGTCAGGTTAACATTTATGATAATTGTTTAATAATTTAACGATGTTTAACTTTACTAGCCTCTCGAAATTCCTCATAAAGACTTGGCGTCAGCTGGCAACAAAGTTGAGCTGACACCGTTGTGGACGACAGTTAACACATTTAGTTGCTAGTCAAGGGAGGGGTTGTGTGCCTACAGCAGCGATGCTGTGTGTGTATCTGTGTTTCAAAGGAGGCGGAGAAGGCACTGTTGGTATCGATACTGTTGCAAATGAGTACTGTCTCCCAAAACATATTTTAGCTTGGATTGGTGAATTTACAGCTCACAGCAACTTAATACGATACTTTCTCTGGCTTTTGTTTGATCTGTAGTGTTTGCAAAAATGCTGTTGTAAATTCCAGGTCCATTGTTAGTATGCATTAGCTCAGAGGGCTATCTTGCCTTGTTTATTATATTATATAAATGTCACTGTCACCATAAATGTCCTGCCATACGCTATTTAACCTATATCTATGTGGGGAAAAAAGGAATAAATCGAAAAATATTCCTATTAAATAGCCAAATCTTATTTGACTGTCATAATTTAGAGTCGGGTACAGTCCAAGTGAGGAAACCCCTTTTCTCATTTCTCTATGCAAAGAGGAAACATCTCTGGTATCAAGATTTTTTGACACTTCAAAAGAGTAGGACTTATGATGCGTCTAATCCTGCTGAGAACGTCAGCATCCCTGGTGGGAGTGCAGAGCGCTCCGCTGAATACAGTGCACTTACTCCCAGATATACAGCCATGCATGCATGCATTCAAACACCGCCACAGCCAGCACAACTGTGCTCCGCCATACACATCGTAAATTACAGCAAAGGGGGGGCCTTACAGTTATGTCTCTCCCTATTGAGAGCTCTGTAGATGCTCTGTGACAATATTAATAAAATTGTCTTCACTGTCACAACCATCCACTCCTGATTAATACAAGGATGGGCTAAGTAGAGAGGAGGAAAATCTAAGAGTTGACATTCTATTAAAGAAAGGTATGCAGGAGGAGATGAGGGGAAAGAGAGCTGGAGGGGATGAGCATCATACATGGCTGAGAGACTGGAGAAAATGGAAGAGGGAGGAAGGTTAAAAAAAGAGGAAAGAACCACGGAAAAATAAGTAGTTGTAGAAAAGATGAGGATGTAGAGTGAGCCAGAGGGGGAACAGTATGGAGGAGTAAATAAGGGGGAGAAATCCAACTGGGGAAACGGGACGTAGACAGGAGGATTCAACTGTAGTTGGGCGGGGGGTTTAAGTAAGTAAGAGAAAGAGCGTGTGTCTGTGTGTGTGTGTGTGCGCACGCACACACAAACAGACACACACACACACACAGACACACACACACACACACACACACACACACACACACACACACACACACACACACACACGCAATGGCACAGACCTGGGATGAGGCTGAATGCAGCAGCCATGCTAATGAGGGCTTGGGGAAGTATTCAGACGGCTGAGAGCAGGGCACTGTGAAAGCATCACTTGTGCTCATACTCAGCTCAGCTGCTGGCTTCACTCAGCACTCAGGAAACTCTGCAAGGCTGCTCTGAGTGTGACATGTGAATACAGAAGTTGCACAGAGAAGAGACAAGAACACCTTGGATTGTTTTGCTAATGCAAATATAAGCACTGTGAGTGTGATTAACTCGGCTGATATTTACAAGCTGATCACTGTTTCAGGGGCTAAAGTACCTCACTGACTGCGTGCACTGTGCTGTGCTGTTTCAATGTTTCCAAAAAGCAGACGAATCAGGTGGTAAATATTTCACAAAGACCTTTTTTAATCTTTCTGCTTTTATACTTAATGGTATGTGTAATTATTAGAGCAAATAACAAATGGGGCATATATTGTAGTTGTATTTGTTCAACGTTTATGTTAATCTTTTTGCAGGTTGTGCAAACAATGTGTTGAAAATCACAGCTAGCATCCCACAAAACAGAATTTACTCTAGTATGAAAAAGAAAAGGATCATCACTATTGTTTCCACTAATACCTATGTCTACCAACATGCAGCAGGTTGTGTTCTGGTTCCAGTTCCTGCATATAATTTTGAACCAGCCCCCTTTGTTTTTTCAATAAAAAGGTCCCAGCCCCCCAGAGGCAATGGAGAACGTGTTTGGGACAGAGATCTTCCTCAGGATGACAGTAGCAGTAAACTAACTATTGTTGTGTCAGAGGACCTGCCCCCCTCTAGTACCCCACCTGCGTTGTTAGTGATGACTCCATGTTTAAATCGGCATTATGCAAGTCAGTTAACGTCAGCTATGAGCAGCCTGTGACTTACAAGGTTGCACTGCATTGCATTTGTATTTGTATTAATTTGTATGAATGTGTCTTTGCTTTATGCTGCCTCTTGGCCAGGTCGTCATTGTAAATGAGAATTGGTTCTCAATTGACTCACCTGGTAAAATAAAGGAAAAATAAAATAAAAAAATTGTTCTGATGCACTTTATTCAGTAAAAGTGAGTATTGGATAAAGGTAGATTATAACTTGCACTTGTTCTTGTGTTGTGCTCGATGTAATCTAGCAAAATGTAGTTTTAGGAGAGAGACTTTAATTACAGTTGTTTAGGGAAAGAAATGTGTTAATGTTTTGACAGCAATACAAAAAAGATATTAGAGAGGGAATTATAAAAAGTAAAAGTAAAAAGAGTAAAAAGCCTTTGAAGTAGTTATTTTAAAGAAAAGTTTTTATCTGTAAGGTTAAAGTAAAGGTTATTTCAGAAATCTGTTTGATGGAATTAGTGTTCATTCAAAGCTAGTGTCATGAAGAGCTAATTACTTTAAAACCTTAAAATTTAATTCATTAATTTTTATATTTTGCAGATTTCTCAGTTACCATGGCACAAAAGGAGGAATAAATAACAACAAAAATTAAATAAACAACAATATAAAATCACCAGGATCAGCCATCGGCCACATTGTCATTTTAAACATCGGTATTAACCCAGAATTTCTAAAACTGGTCCTTCCCTACTGTTTACTTCTGTTGTGCATTGTCCAACACTGATGACACATCCTTATTTGGAAGGTTCTGCTTAAAACTGGTGGAAACACAGACTGGTTCTCTAAATAGCACATAGCAAGTTTTCAGGAATCCTGAACAGAACCACTTTTAAGAATCAGACATAATTTGGTGGAAAAAGGGGGTATGAGTGATGCTCTCCTCTAACAGTGACTTCAACCATTAGAGTCCAGTATTTTACTTTATTTGTTTGTCTTTTCTGAGTGCTGCTATAAAGTGTTCATCAAGTCTGATGATATGGCCTCGTCCCTTCCCACGTGCTGTGTGTCCAGTTACGGTCTGGGACTGTTAACCTTGCTTGGTCAGCTACTATTGAGAGATAGCAAAGCAGAGAGACGGGCACTAGAGACCTCATCACAGGACTGTGGATATATATTTTTCAAGGCAAACTAATAGAAAAGGTGAGTCACCATCTTTCAAAAAGGAGCCGGGACTACAGGTAGAAATGTCAGTGATTCTTCTGGAGTTGCCCTTGTCTCTTCACTGCTGGCTTTAAGTGTCTTCTCAGAAAAATACCAGTGAAACATCAAAGTTGGATCGGAGGCTAGTAGATCATTATTCTAATTTGCTAATTGAATCTCTTAGGCAACAATGCCTTACAAGACTTTTAATACATTACATATTCATGAGGGTTTCACTTCATATGTGTGTGTGTGTGTAGCTCTTACTTTATTTTGCATTCCTTAGCATTTAAGCTATTGCTCTAGAGAAGGTTCAGAGCACAGTGTAAACCAAAGTGAGAAAGATCTTTTTTCCCTTTAACAACGCACAGCCCACGAAATAAGAAAAGGAAATGAGGCAATAACAGTGACAGAGCAGGATGTTGAACCAAAGGATTTCACTGTGCTATTGGGTAATGTTCATGATATAAATGATGATCAGTAAGGTCAGGTCCCATCATTGGAAATGCCATGCAGTTCCACTGAATTCCATTATACTGAGGCAGAGCCACTATGCTGCTGCCGCCCAGCACTGACCTTTCAGGACGCATCACCCAGAGGAAATGCCAATTTCCAATATTTACTGACAAGGCAGCATTCTAATGTGCAACTTCCAGCAACCTGTTGGGGGGGTGCCACAGGGCCGTGAGCGCAGCGCCATTTTTTGATATGTTTTGTTTTTCAGTCGCTTCCTGTCATGAGAAAATTGATACTCCCACTGTTCTCAGATCCCAGTGGGGTGATTTTGACTGTTTTTTCTCATTAAGGGAGTATTTGCCTGTTGCTTTATCCTCTAGACTTTGGCCTGGTTATTTAAGAGCCAGAGACAGTACAGCAAAACAGCTAAAAAGAATATGATTTTACTTCCAAAAGAATACAGATGGTTATACCACAACCCTATAAATCACCCCATATCATAACGTACTGACAGCCCAATTTGTTCTCCTGCCACAGTTGAAAGACAAGCTCAAACACAGAAACCTTCATTCAGCCAAGCTTCACTGTGTGGTGTTGTGGCTGGATTTTCATAGCTCAAAGGGAAGGAAACAAATCCCAAACCTTAGATCAGCCAACACGTTTCAGCATGTGGCTTTATTGCTGTGACATACAAAACATTTAGCAGCAGGGAGGGGGAGAAAAATATGACATTTGTGTGCTTGTGTGTGTGCGGTAGAGGGCTGTGGATAACTAGCTGTGCCTAACCTGAGAAAGGACCTTCGGGAGAAGAAGCCACCGGGAACCTTTATCTGCCATTACACCTCAAAACTGCTACAGGGCTGCAGGCATGCAGAGATATATACAGTATATATGCTCCACTGTGCTCACTGCCATGGGGGAAAATAGTGTGACAGAGATCCACGGAAAAGTTAGGAGATACAGGAACCAAAGCCCTGGTAAAAACATTTTGTACTTTAGGCAGAAACTCAAATAGAAGATGTGGCAACACAGGGATAGGAAATGATCGATTCCAAGCTTAAATTTTAAGATGAATGCACTGTAATATAATTTTTTAAAATATATAAACATAACTAAAATCTAAAAAAAAAAAAAGTGGCGGTGAATACAAAATTGAGGCGGGATGAGATAACTTCAGAAGTATAGAGGAAAGTGAATTTTTTGAAAATCCTGCACCAAAAAATGTAAGAGTTTTACTGCGGGATAAAACCTTGAACAGAGCAGATGTCCTTTTTACAAGAAGACCTCTGATGAAGTTGGGAATGCTGGTGCTTTCTGTGTGCGCAGCCTAGTTAATGAGCTTTGCAGTTATTCTGATGTACATTAGATTTTGTCTGTCTGGTGCTGATTCTGTTGCTGCTGATGGCTAAATATAAATCTGCCATGGACTACCAATATCAATCAGGATCCATTTCAAACATAATGATGATAGCCAGATCTCCTCTCCTCACTGCATCTGCTAAAAAGATGCTCCATATTTGCGTGGGGCCAATTCAATCACACTGGCACTCTGGGAATGTTAATGTGACACTGAGGCAGACAGAGAGTCTGGGTATGACAGGAGAAAATCAAGCTGGGGGCAAGCCAAAAAGGCAGACTTTAGAGGTAGCCACAGGGACCAATTAAATGGCCCTCATCATTTTTTAATGTTCATGCTGCACCTGTCAGTCCGGCATTTCACTGTAGTGCTTGTAAGCAAAACTGATAACTTAACACGGCTGCTACCGAATAGGTAAGTACCAACAGGCATGTTAAAACATTTATACATTAACGTTTTGACATTCACACTTTGACTTTTTTTTGGCCTGAAGGGTCCTTTACTACATTTTGGCTCACTTGATACCAGACTGCCCCAAAACCTCTGATTTAAAATTGCAGGTTGAAAGTCAAAGACTGTACCTAAGGGTTCAAAAAAAAAAAAAAAACATTCAACAGCTTTACACTATTTTGGCTGTCCAAATCAAAGCCATTTAACCATCTGGTGTAGTCAAAAGTGATTTACCAATGCGAATATTTGAAACAGTTTAAATAATTTAAATTTTCCACAGTATCGATAAAGCAGTACAAGCATTTTTTCCCTTGTGGTATCTAAAATGGTACTGAATGAAGATATATATTTCAAGGTACTGCATCAGAGTAAGAAATTCCATGATCTTGACGACACTACAGTCAATACAGCATTTGGTCCTTTCAAATTATTATCCACCTGTGGGAGCTCTTTGTTGCAAAAGGTGGCTCTTTCAAGCCCAAACCCTTTTCATCTAGCTTTCAGGATTGACAAAAAGCATTAAGATACTGAATTACCATGGGTAAATGCCTTTTAAAACAATCAATTGGGAGTTGATACATTTTCTCAACCAGCAAATAAGGTGGGCTTCCCTTGGTTGGGCTGAACTGCAGTTGGCTGAGGGCTGACCCTTGAACTGCTGAGCTGAGAATTTGTGGGCTCTCTGGGTGATTTTGCTCCTCCACTGCAGTAGGTAATTTACAACCCTGTCTGCTGTAAAGCGTCTAGGGCCAGAGCCGGGATTAGACTGTGACCAGCAACAGAGCCCATGGATCACCATAAATCTCCACTGATTGAATGCAAATTGGAAAAGTACACTATGTATGTCAGTATACATCATGAGAATAAAGCTCGCACAACAAACACACACACACAGCAAGCACATGCCCATTCTCTAAATATGCAAGCCTTATTTTATGTGCACATGTTGGTATGTGTACATGCGAGTGTTTATGTGGTGAGCAGGCAAGCAGCAGAAATTTATGGGCTACATAGTGGCTAACACATTTGCATTATAAATCTCAATTACATAGCATTATTTGTTTACCAGCCTGCTCAGATGGAATTCTCATAAGGTGCCCTGCAGAGGAGGGTCATAAATTCTTAATAAACTGCAGTGCAGACCTTTGTACGGCACTGACCTAAATCCTGCAGCTCATCTCTGCACTACACTCATTTCTTGAAACTTTAATGAGGCTCTATTACACATATTTAACTGTTTTGCAGAAAACCCAAACTAGACCATGTCCACCTAAACATCTCAGTGGAGCACAATATGCACGTAAGAAAACACGCCGTGACGAGGACTTGTGAAGGAAAATGTGTGATAAGATGCTGTGCTATCTGTCTGGGACCATCTGCTGATGTGTTTTATATGAGGAGTAAACCCTCATAGGCCCTCCAGGCCAGAGGCACAGAGCACAAGTGATTAATATGCCTAGGTTAATGAGCAGTCCCAGCTTTGCCTTAGCTCCTCTGACTCTGTCAGTATGTGTGCATCTTGGTGGTGATTCACTTTACTATTGCTGCTGGAGTACGTAGACCATCCAACATGCCATGCCTTTGCTGTAAGTGGGCCTGTGGCATCTCCTGCTTTGCTAGAGATATGGCCCTAAATATAAACTGCCAGCGTAAATAAATAAATCTGAAAAAACTGCCACCTGGCAATTATACTGCTAATTAAAAGGCGAAGCACTCTTAATGGATTCATCTCTCAGGAGGGATGCTCCTCTCTCCATTCAAATGCACCCCCTACTTATTTCCACCACTGCTATCTCTCCATCATTCTCCTCCCCACTCCGTGTCCATCCCTGGGAGCCGTGGCTCATGTGTTACGGGTGAGTGTCGCCTGGTCTGCTAGTGTTTTGGTCTCTGCTGAGAGAGAAAGGCTAAGAGGGACAGCTGGATGGGTTCAGAGGCTGGAGGGGTCCTCACTCTTGGCAAAGACTTCTGTTCCAACAGCCAAAGCTCTTCATTTATTCATACTTTGAGTGCTTCAAACCCCAAAATCCCCTAATAGTGCACACACATACACACAAACATACATATACACAGAGGACCGGATAAAGAAACGAGTACCTACAAATAGTTGATGATGGGTGAACGAAACAGTCGCACAAATCTAACACATCCATACACATGTGCATCTCAGAGAGGCAGGCCAGTCAACAGACGTGTTCATATGTAGGCATACACACACACACACACACACACACACACACACACACACACACAAATACACACACACACACACACACACACACACACACACACACACACACACAAATACGCACACTCACACACCTGCACGGTTGCCCATCTGTTTTCTTTGGGGGATAACACTGTTTTCATTAAAGTGAATAAGCATCTTCAAAAGCGGCAGTGAGGCATAAAAAAGTCACTTTCCAGAACGGCTTATTCCCTGTTCAGATGATTCGGATGCAATTAGGTCAGAACAGATAAGAATTTTACTTTGTGATAGACATGGGCCTGGTATATTAAGGATCTGAGGTCACCTTAAATAAAATATCAGACGTGCAGGGTTTTTGGAGGCCAGCAGCTCATTATGTCAGACTATAAGGGGGAGATCTACATGCAGATGTTTCCAGTATGTGTTGGCATAATTGAAACACCTTGTCCTGCATCAATAGAAAAAAAAGTACTCTAATATCCCCTTTGAATGCAAGAACAGTTTAAAAAGTGTTTTATAAGCAAGAGCTTTTTGTATAAACATAAGTACATCTGGAATGTGCAGCAGCCCCAACGGATCTCTGCTAAAGACCCACACAACCAGTAGAAAGAAGCTATGATGTGACATCTTCACTTATTAAACTGCCTTGTGTAGGGAAACCTGGATTGTGTAGAAATTAATATTTAATTCTGGTGCTATTAAACAGATTTGTTATTGACCAGTGCATGGCTTTAAAATCCTTGTAAGTTAGCCATGAAACATTCAACCTGTAAAAGCCCATGACTTAACAACGAAGCTTTATGATGTTTCAACATTTTGTCAAAAAAAAAAAAAAAAACTCAGTAGAGATGTCAACAAAACCTGAGCAAGAGGCTGATGATGCCTCCAGTGTTACCAAAACAAAAATCTTGCGGAAAACATCTAAAACCAGTGTGTGTCTTCTTGGTTAGAAATAGAAAAGATCCAGCAGCTGCTGCATCTAAACCACAGAGGGAACCGATGCCTTCACGGGAGAAGACCTCAATCTGACAGCCATGTCTTGTTGCAAACATCACAACTAAACTCTTCCATGATTTAACAACAAAATGTATACATATTGCAGACACCGAGGCTATAAGTCTCTGCCTAAGAGATGGCAAATGAATAAGTTGGGGAATAAATCACGCAGAGCGTCTCCCTGAGGAGTGGTACAGTGCAAGTATTTAAGTGAAATATGAGGCCATGGATAATTGAATGTGTGTTTCCCAATGTCAAGGACCATAGTCTCTGGGGTAAAGGAGAGATGTAGAGGGATGATGGAATCGGGAATTGGGGAGTGGGAGATGAAGAGTAAAGGAGAGAGTGTTGGATCCTGAAAGAAATTGGCATAGCTGGTAAGGGGCGTCTCATGAATAACAGAAATCATAGCAGTTGTTACCGTCTGAGGGGCTCTGCTGTGTGAGCAATGTGCAAATGAGTCAAAAAAATTTAATTAAATAAAACAAGTGTAAAAATTAATTTTGGTTAGTTTCTGTTTGCTGTTTTGTAAACATCTCCAAAAGTAAGCACAAGAAAAGTTTGCCTTCTATTCTGAGTCTTTAGATGTGGCTTACACACAGTGCTGTTAAGGACAACATTTACAAACAAAGAGAAGGGGTGTCAAGATGCAATCAGTATGAAAGCTTTGCTTTTTTCAAACTCAACCCAAGCACAAAGGCACGCAGCAATGTCAGTTCCTTCAGCAACACTGGAGCGCAGAGCAAGTTGTGCATTTGGGTAATGAAAAACTTTACTCAGCTCTTCACATGGTGTCAACTTGTGTAATGGAGTCAGACCATCATGACTTAATAGATGGTAAATGTAACTTCTGAGGCAAATCAGTGACTGTACCACAAGTAAAATACACGCACCCCTTATTGATTAATAAAGTAATACTTGTGCTAAAAAGAGTAGGATAAGTGACATATGTGCCCTTGACTTCTAACACAGAAATTACATGTAGGTCTGATATTATGGGCACATTCTGAGATTGTGCTTCACCAAAACACAAGAGGGAAGTAATGTTAAAATCATACTGATGCAGAGTTTAAGGAGGAAATGACTTAATTTGTAGCTCTGCATTTAACAACATCTTTCATGTATTCCCACCTGCCTGAAACATGTCATTTTGCAATTAGAGATGAACAGTGTGAAAATCCCATGATTATAGCAACTAAAATTATACAGATTACAAGTATTATTGCAGAATTGTGAAATGTGTTGAAAAAGTACTGATGCACACGCTCAAAGTGTTATTTTAAATGAGTTCATAAGCAGCCTGTATTTGAAACGATTGTGTCAGTGTCACTGGAAATGAGGACAAGGGACCAGCAGCATCACCGGGCTTGCCTGCTGCATGCCCACTCTGTAAACAATCAGGCAGGGATGTCTCTGCGCTACAGTCACTGCCTTCCACCATGTTTTCAGTGATGCAAAACAAACCCATGCTGCATGGTGCGCCTAATGTTGGGCAGTTTTACCATGACTTTTAAAGTCCGGTGATCAAACACAGTTTTAATGATAATTAAAATTTGGTCTATTGTGAAACAGGTCCCTGTTTCATCCCTATATGTAATTCACATGGCATTAGCATTACCTCAAAAAACCTGTGCCACTTTTTCTACACAAACAAATGGGTAAACTTATTTTATTTGTTCTTTGTGTTGCTGTACTTGTTGCTAATTTATTGTCCTCTGACAGTATTGATGTGGTACAATACCTTTCTAATTATAAATCGGGCTCGGGAGCACAAAAGGTGTAGTCTACATCCAACCCTTTGGGATGGAGGTTCATTAATGACTTACATTGTCGGCGATGGTGCGGCCCAGCTTGTCCATTCGTGACCCTGCCTCTGCAATCTTCTTGGCAGCGCTGATGACATCAGACGTATTCTTCAGTGGCCCTTTCCCCCTGGGGAGAAAAAGTGGAAAGATCAGTCACTGTTTCTGATCTGCTGCAGCCTCATTCAATATGCAGGAGGAGCATCTCGGTCATGAAGCGGCTGTTTGTTTTGGAAGGTTGTTTTTTTCGGTCAGACGCAAGTATGGATAGAGAAGCATGACTAATGGGAACAGTTCAGGGAAACGTCACAGAAATACATGTGTATGCTGGTGCACGGATGATGCCACACACACAAAACACTAACAGCCTGGCACCATATTGTTCAGTCAGAGCTGAGCACATTTTATAACCCATTAAATGCAGAGGGGCGGCATTCTCTCACAGGGATGTCCTATAAGAATGAGACCATGCTGCTGTACTATCACACTCTTTTGTAGCACCATTACCTCACTTACAAAACTGTGTGTTCAACATTTTTTCCTGTAATTTAAGCATATGGTAGAAAAAATATATAATATATAAGATATGCTGTGCTCTAAAAATACTAGAACTGTTCAGGAAACCCCAGATTCACGAGGCCATCGTGTTATGGTGGTCACCAGTGCCATATGTTTTCTATCGCAACAGAAATACTCAGTTCAATCTACTTGGCCCATTTTATTCAAGCAGCTTTAGGGGGTTTATTTGAAGGCTAAGACGCAAATGCGACTGGTTTCGTGTCTGATGGCAGAGTAATGTCGGTTGCCCTCAAACACGCTACACACACACACACACACCAGCTCGTCGTTTGCATGTTCATCCAAGTATGGGACAAAGATGGAGAGCCAAGGGGAAAAAAAAGGAGATAATTGAGAGAACAATTCAATTGTTTGGTCACTGTCCTAATGTTAAACACCCATTTCTTGACCCTTCTCGAGTCAAACGAAGCCTGTCCCAACACAGGTCAGTCCAGCCCTGACCTGACCCACTGTAAAGCTTGTCAGCCATTTGCGGGTTTTTTTTTCCTGCCCCCACAAGGGACTCTGGGACACAGTTGGCAAGAGGCACAAATTGGATTCAAAGCTGCTCTCTCCAGGCTAAAAAATGAGCCATCCAACCCAGAACAGATGGAATTTTGTGTTCTGTTCTCTCGCTTCCTCTTCCCTCCCCTCCCATCTCCAACCCTTCCCCTCTCTTGCTCTCCCTCTGCTGCTCTGCTGTAAAGCAAGTCAGGGTCCTCGTGGAAGAGGCCACGCGTCACAGCACAGACTGGAAGCTCCCCGGGGACCAGTCAACCCCTGGGGACAGAGCTGGAGGCATTGTGATGGGTTTGGGAGGGAAAAAAGCCTACATGGAGTGCGTTTAATAGAGTGTTGCTAGTATAATGTTGTAGTTTGCCTCAATAAAAAACATCACATCACATTGCATAAATACAGCAACCACTGATTTTGCCCTAACCACTTATTTCCTGCCTAAAAATATCCTTTGCTTTAGCCCCGAGAAAAAAGGGCCAGCTGCTAAATTTCTTCACCTCTGCCTGGGTGGCCGAGTGAGGGAAAGGCACAAAGAGGCCACGGAGGTAGACAACAGAGGAGGACACCCTTTAAAGATTTCCGCAGTGGATTACATGGAGAAAAAAACTGGGGGCTTCAGATCTGCTGACAGTCGCAGTGCTCCAGATGGGTGTAAGCCACATCGGGCCGAGCACTCCAAAGCACAGAATGCTCTAAGACAGGTGGCGTCCAAATATGTCGCATGTTTCCAAGCCACACATGCCTTATTCATGAGTGCCGCCGCACAGCCATAAGGTACACGGGAGTCGAAAAGAATCTCTCTAACTCGCCACAGATTTGTCAGGAGAGAGGTCCAGAACAATTACCTCATACAGCATTAACCTTGGCAGGGGTTTGTGCCAGCTCAAGGTTAAGGGGGCAATCATTTGGGCCCGGCTAAATTAGCCAGCCACTGACCTTGCATGTGCTACTGCCACATGCATGAGTCAAGGCATAATGTGAAGATATATATTCAGCCTGACAAACTTCCATGTGTGTTCTGGCAGACACTCACACTGGCATGGCCAGACTGCAAATCCCAATTCTCAGAGTGCCAAATAAGAAAAGTCACAATACTGTTTGCCATTAAATTAGCAGCATAACTGCACTATAAACAACACAAACACCATTCCCACATATTTATTGTATTTTCTCACTATTTCCAATGGCTATCACTGGGCATTGAGTAGGTATTATAATGAGCAGCTTTGAATTCTGGCCATACTGACCATTACTGAGGTCAAAACATTAAAGTTTGACCCAAAATACTTTGTAAATTCAAAACTTGGCAACCCTGGATAAATATTACTCAACAATATTGATTTTTAAGGTATTAAAAACCTGAGCTAAGAATTATGCTTTCTTTAGAATTCTATTATCATATGTCTTTAATGAATGATGCAAACTTTTAGAAAAACAAATAAAGTAACTGTTAGTTGGGTTTTGGACTCACCTCTTTGTGGGAAATCAGAGGAACTACGCAAATAATACTATAAGCCTGTGACAGTGCATAGGTGCAGTTTCTTGGTCACAGTGACGCAGGTTAGCTATGGTGCATTTCAAATACACATTTCATATGGAAAAACCTTGGCTGCCGATGATGTCTGACTATGAAACGACATTCCAAATCGAAAACAGCTGTTTTTACAAGATGATTAAGGTGACTCATTTGTTATTAGCTCCTGGATGAAATATGCAGGAGATAAGAGGATTGTTGGTTTTTTTTTTTATGGTTTTAAAATGCAGTCTTCGCCTATAAAAATACCTTGTCAGGCATCCAATTCCATGAGTTGTCCACAAGTTACCATTCTCTTAAAGGGATAGTTCACATCAAAATCACATATTTTTATTCTTACCTGTACTGCTATTTATCAATGTAGTTGTTTTGGTGTGAGTGGCTGAGTGTTGGAGATATTGTTCGTGCATCTCCTGTAGTTGCCAGATCTAGTCAGGTAGAAAAAAAAAAAGTCCCTACATGAAACTGCTTAAAACAAGATCTGTGGATTGTCTGAGTAACCAGGTCTTGATTTCTGGAGACATTGCTGTTGAGTTTTTCAATTGTGTCTGTTGGCGTCTCTACAGCGGGTATCTTCAACACTGGCAACTTACACCGAAACAAATCTGATTGATTTATAGCACTATAGGTTAGAGGAAATATGTGTATTTTTATTTTTTATTTTGGAGTAAGTGTCCCTTTAAGCCTTATGAGTAAATCCGCCATTTAGTGTTTATGTATTTTGCTTTCAAGGTAAGCTGCTACATTTTAGCAAAAACAACTGATGTCCAGTAACAAACACAATCCCTCTTGATTTGTAAAAACAGCCCAAACCAGTTTTGATACAGACAGCTCAGTACTTAAAAGCAATCTATGCTGTGATTCTCAAAAATGTAGTCACAATTTTTTTTTCTACCAGTCTAGCTTTGCTGTTTTTGCTTGGAAACATCCAAAAGAACAAACATAAACTACATTTGGAATCATGCAAATTGAATATATTAACTTGATAAACAGCATTGCTCGGCCAGTAATGGTGCAAATGGAGAAAATGTTTTCCAGTAAAGGCAGCATGCAAAAACCTTCAGTGGGCTGTTTTCCTTTTTGGAGAGATCTTTTTCATTTGAATTCCTTGGGTCTGCTTTATATTGTAAAACTGTGAGAGAGGCAGCCTTTATGTTGATATAAAGATGCCACTGCAATCAATAACCTCTTAAAATATATACACAGCTGACGCCATCTAATAAAGAAACATGGATGGCTCTCTGCGATGGAAGCAGCGTCATTTGCATTCCATTTACATGCGTGTCTACTGTGGATGTAACGTAAAAGGCAGCAATAATTTTTTCTTGGTCCTTTGGAGGAAAAAGCAACAAATAAAAAATTGCAGGGTTTCTGTGTGACCTCAGTCAGATCGCTGGCTGTGTTGGTATTTGAAACTCTGCTGCAGCTTTGCAGTATTGTACTTCTTTGGCCGAGGAGACGGGATCTTTGACCCATTCAGAAGATGAAGATAGAGAGGCAGCATTTCGTCGTCATTACGGATGTGACTCAGAGTAAGGCACAAAATGTCCTCTGAGTAATTCACTTGAAAATTTGAAAAAGGCACAGTCATACAAATACAGTCAGGCACAAATACAGTCAGCTAGTCGAAGTGTCTCCTCACATCCTCCACGCACACCACCACATGAATGCACTCACACTGTGTGAGCTAGACGATCACGCAGAGATGGAAACGCTGTCCAGGCCTAATCAGAAAGTGTCAATATCACCACACCCAGTGACAAACTTCACTGTCATGTACACACATGCATTCACACCATCACTGACACAACTACTGAGATAGTATATATGTATATATATATATATAAAAAAAAAAGAAATCCTATATATCCTTCAAGGTATGTCAATATTTTTGTTTTTAACGGTCCAGTATATACACGATTTAGTGGATATTTTGGCAGAAATGAAATAAAATATTGGTATTTTTTCATTAGATTCGAATCAAAACATACAAAGATTGCCATTTTGCACTGCCATGTTTCTACAGTAGCCCAGAAAGGACAAATCAAACACGAGCTCTAGATGGGGCCATTTCCGTTTTCCTAACAGCTGCAGTTGCACAAAGCCCATCTGTGATGAGCAGATTTTTAACATGGTAATGCTATATTCAGTGCTTTTACAAGTTTAAATCACCGGGTCCTTTTGTTCTGGTGAGGAGTTAAGTCAGCTTTCAGTAAAAACATACTGAACAATAAAATATGAAAGAATTCTTACCGGCAAAAGTTTCAGCTGGTTGAAATCTGCAATCCTCACCACTAAATCTCACACACTGTTCCTTTAAGAGGTTATGGACAGCACTTAGTAAAACAAACATTTTAAAATATGAGAAATCATTACATAAATGTTGTCTGGACAAGAGTGATGATTAATTCAGGAGTGTCAAATCGATTTCAATCCTCCTTTTTCTCTTGGCGTTGGTGCCATCCTTTCGTTTACATTTGGATCACTGATGCTATAAAACTTATGTGACGTTGATTAAATTCAAATACATTTTTCATCTCTCTCAAGTAGTTGTTTACACTGTCAAGATTTGCCAAACAACAGCTTTTCTGCAGAAATCAATACTTCTGAAATATGAAACAAGTGTCTAAGTTTCCAGCAAATACCCTGCTTGTAACCACAGACACACTGATTTTTAGTGGAGACATTTGTTGTAGCCATGTTTACTGCAAATAGGTTTCATACTATTTCACAACACATCAGGATTCCCGAGATTTCTTTGTTTTTTTGTTTCAACCATTTCTCTTCCACCTTTATTGTCTCAAAAAATACTGACAGGTATGAATATGGCATCCTTATAGCAGCTCTGCTGAGTGAATCTGTCCATTTAAAATTTACAGTGCACACCCAGCTTTATTCGTGTACCAGGGAGGGAGATTTGATGCACTGCTTATGGTTGTGCATATGAAGATTAGCCAAGGAGGGAAAAATAATCAAGAAGAAAATCCTACCTACAGTGCTGCTTAAGGAAAATGAAGAGCGTTGATGCATGAACAGTAGTGTTAAACTGGGTGCATAGTATTGTGCAGATATGAGCAAACGTTGGGAAACAAATGCAGGCTTATTTGGTAATTGTATTTGGCTTAGCTTAAACATACATTCAGTCTTGGAGGCATTTTGCTTGAATTGCACGACTTTAGAATATTAATGTGAGTACGGTAAGATGACATATGCATATTGGCCCCTGTGACAGAGACTACAAACTTAAATTGTGCAGCCATACTACGAATCATTCATTCTGATGTCTTCTGAAGCCAGAAAAACATCCACAAATACAGAACACGCCATCATTTGCATCATTTGGGGGAGAAAAATAGCTCTGGGCATGAGCCAAGCTGTTAGTCCAAGCTCACCTGGTGAAGTCTGTCATCTCCATCATGATCATGCACATCTGCTTAGCCAACACAATGATGTCATTGCCGCTGTCATCCCACTTGGACACCTCAGCGTCCAGCTTGCTCTTCTCTTCCTGGAAGCTAGCCACCTGTTCGGCAATCTTCGCCTTCTGCTCCTGGGGCAACTGTGCCATGATGGCCTGGAGGAGGAATTATGGAAAGCGTTGAGAGTTAGCACACTAGACCTCAACATACTTTTACTGAGGCCATTTCTGTCTGCAGGGTATTTTGTTTTACATCATCTCCAATGGTTTCCATAGATGCACGCTTTTTTTTTTTCCCCAGGCAAGAGGATAGTCTTGTTTGAGATCAAGGCAGAGGACCACTGTTGTACTATAGTGCACTACACTATTGTTTTCCTTGTTTAACTTGCATTCTCAAATTTTTTACTAGGTGTAAATGATCACGGTACTCCCTGGTCACTTTAATAGGTATACCTATACAATCTACAGAAATTGCCATTTTTCAAGTGCCCATATTAATAAAAATATAATAATAATTACAAAAAAACCAAACAAACAAAAAAACACACTTGAGATAGAACTCAGGGAGAAAAAGGAAAAAAACCATACACAATGGTAAACGAACCGTCGCATATTGACGCATATCAGAGCTGCATTCAGTCGAAAACCACAAAAAATAAATTTGTCGCTATGTTTCATAACGTGGAAGGTTATCCATGCAATATTACTGTACTAATTTCATTACACAACAAAATTTCATGACTTCTCCAAAATATTCAATGATTTTTACTAATTTCATGACCTTTCAAGGCCTGGATAATAAGATTGGAAATTCCATGACTTGCCGGGTTTTCCATGACTCTGGGAACCCTGTCATAATGTGCAGATTTTGTTAAAACCTTCTGAGAAGTGTTCGATGTAATGTTTATTACTGTGGCTGTAGTTGCTGGTGTTGTGCTGGACTGCATTATACATATTTCATTGTAAAGGCAGAATTCAGAGCTGAGCTGCTGTATTGGACTGCATTATATTTTACAGGTGTACCTGAAAAAGGGGGCACTGAGAATACATTTATTAGGACAGTCACTTGTTTTTTTTAGTTTTAGTGTGCAATTTTAGCCATTAAATATATAATAAGCATATGGTATTGAAGTCTCAAGACAGAAATAAATGACTCCATGTATTGGTTCTTGTCTTCCCTGTAAATAAATGTCATCACCACCAGTGCTCTAAGACGGACATTTCCTTGATTGGCCGCAGTTAAGTGGAGAATGTAATTTTTTTAACTACAAAAGCTGGGTTCAAAATGAGGTTCACAGCCACTAAGTAATATTAGGTGACATCCTCTGGAAAAAATATACATTTATTGAACTCTGTGCCTCTGGCCACTGTAGAAGATCAATATAAGGGCATTTGTTTAGCAGTACTTAATATCATGTGCAAATGTGTTTAGCACTATCTCTAGATATCCTCTTGGGCTTGACGGTTAAAGGGCAGTTTCCAAACAGGCAATCAGACATTCAATGAATGGGCTCTTGAGGCCAAAGTGGGCAGACGCTTAAGAGCAGGAAATCGAATATCATCGCAAGAGCGTTCATCTATTACTGGTAAATAGGACTCTCTCTCTCTCAAGTCACCGAAGCTTTAATACAGCTGTTCAGTCCAGCCCAAAGATGAAAAGCCCCTACCTAAAAAACAACAACAAAAAAAGAAAATAAAAACAAAACAGCCAGATAATCTTCGGTGAACAAAACAAAAACTGCATAGAGATTTCTCCATCATAAGGGATAATAATTAGGCAGATTAATTGATTACTTTGTATTTTTTAAACACTTAAATTCAACTCTTCTATGAAGAGGACAAACAATAGCAGACCTATTTTCTAATGAGAGTCTTTTTGGCTTGAAAAATCTGAACATTCAACATCAACCTCCAACACAAATTGACTGATTCAGACTAGGAAATTATATGTGCCGAAGGATAACAAAAAACAAATGGCACACATAATAGAAATTTTTAAAAAAATTAAAACTGTACTTTCTTGTAGATACTATGAGTTATAACAGAACAGCATGAATTACACTGAAGGAGGGAAAACATCATGGACAGATCAACAGTCTGTTACAGGACTAAAGGCTAGAGTTTCTTCTGAAGACTTGGACTCACTTCACGCCTTTAGATTTTCGGAAACAAATATTTTCACCAGAGAAAATGAGACCCAGTTGTAAACGAGAGTTGTGTGCGGAAAAACTTGGGTCACATTAGTTATGGTGGCGTCAAGCCTACTGTGCGTGGCCCATTAACAGTAAATATGGGGGTGGAGTGTTTGAAAGAAAAAACAGTGTCTCTGACATTAACATGAGCATACTGTTACAAATGCACCATTAATTCATCTTCTAGCATTTTTAGAAAATGTGTAAAATCATTTTAAAGCCACAGCCTTGTAAAGGAGATATCAAATCTCTTTTGATTATGTGGTATTTTGAACTTTATTTTATTGTACAAGGCAAATGATTAAATCTTTCCTCTAATAAATTGTCAAACAATGGCACATTAACTTAAATGGCAAAATTCAGCTCCATAAATGAGGCACAACTGCTTAAGTCAATATTTAACCTGTTTCGTGGGGCAATAGCCAATACAATCTCCTGTGGAATATTCAAAAAAGCTGAAATGTCTTTCTTTGCACATATCTCACATTTTCATCAGGTGTTGTTGATGCCATTTGACAACTACAGATTTAAAAGGCAGGAGATCAGACTAAGAAATGTCTGTTAATACTACAAGAAGTGATATCTTGTGACATCTTACCCGTGCACTCTGGCCGGCGATGAGCTGGTCATCCTCTGTCTGCACGCTGGTCCTGCTGCGAACATCAAAGTCTTCGGTCTCAAAGTCAGAGTCGTCCAACTCCTCTGGAGTCTGTAATGGATCAACAGAGAGGGAGAAAGGGGCAAAGGAGGAGAGAAGAGAGGTGGGGAGAAAAACAAGGGGAAAAAAGGTTAGAAAAGGCAGTTAGTTGTAAGGGGAGAACATAAAATAATATTGGCATACCACAGCCTTTTGAGCACTATCAAATAACCGACCTGCTTACTATCTATGAGAAATGCCTTGACGCTGCCAGCCAGGGCAGCTTCAGATAAATGTCTTCCTCTCCATGGCTTGGTAGACTGTTAACTCTAAATGAATTTGTAAATCAAGTGTAATGTGCTGCCTGTGCATTTTGAGAGGGAAAATGAAGGTACAAGCTGGTATGAAACATATTGGGAGCAAAATGCTTCAGCATCCCATCTGTCGCTGCTATCTGCAAGTGAGGCATGAGTTGTGCTCTTCAAGAGTGTTGCTACTTCATCTCTGATTGTTCACCTCTTCCTCAGCTTTGAGTGCAAAACAAGCCACGAGCAGCAAACATTTTTCCATAAATATTAATATTCAAAAGAATGTATATCTCAACAGGTCACGCTTAAGGCAAAATACAATACTGATTGACGGGAAAATGTATTTGGTGGCGATATGGGCACAAGGGAAGATGATGTGGACAGATAAAGGTGCATTATCACGCCTGTGCCGCTACTTGTGCTTATCCAGCTGTCTCAATACCACCCTTCTGTAATGGATTTGGAGCCCTCATGTCTAAAAATAGCTGAAGGTCTCTGAACAACCTTACACTGCTTTATGAAATGTAGAGATGCTCTTGTTCTCGGGGGAATAGGGGTATGGTTTCAGATACAAAGCTGTAGTGACTCATAGGCATCTCTTTCAACCCAGACAATGCTGCTCAGTGGGGCAGAGATATCACCTGCTGTGGCCTGTGCAACAGATAACCTGTGAATGTGGGAGGCTCAGAAATGATGGCTCATGGTGGGCACCCAATGGGACACTACTGGAGAGAAGTGACAACGACAGCCTGCCGTTTAATTAAAAGAGGTTTTGTTAAGGTAGTGCTCTTGACACAGCAAACGAAATTTGAATACTTGTTTCATGCTGTGGCAAAATATTAGTCAATATTTAATTTTGTAATGTCCAGACTCTACACTGTCTGAGAGCTGAAATAATCAAATCCACCTGTATCGCCTCTGTGTGGCACGTATGACAACATGCTGTCTGATGTTTGATAGCTGAGAGCAGACAGGGAGAGAGCTGAAATTACAGTATTGTGACAACACAAAAAAGTAGATGTTATCGAGTACTTTTTTGCCTGCTTTCGATGTGGACAGGACAGTCCAACAGTAAAATTGCCCTTTGCAATTCTTTTTGTGACATTCTTCTTATAGCATCTGCAAGTAGAGCGGGCTTTTTTTTAAGGACAGAGCCAACAAAATCACCTTGGGCCGTGACGCACTGCACAAATCATAAGGTAACGACAGCTGCCCCCTGTATCTCGCTGTCAGCAGCTCCCTGACTTTGAGACAGTTTGATGTCTGGGAGGCATATTCTCTGATGTCCCTGTAGGTGGAGAGAGGGCTCTGTCCGCCTGTCAAATATCCGAGGGATGTCCAACATAGGCTGCCTGTGCACCACTTACAGAGGTTAAAGACTTGTCTATCCTAAGCTGCCCCAACCACACACTTGTCTCTTCTGATTTACAGAGTGGGCTACTGTGTGTACAGGCTGGTGCGTGTGCGTTTGTGTGTGTGTGTGTGTGTGGACGTATCCTCTAGAGAAGTTGTCTCATAGTGCTCAACTCAGCTGATAAGGAATATTTCATATTTCTTTGGACTTGGAGCAGAATATGCCCAGTTTCACATGTAAACTGTTCTTCTGAGTGACAGTTCAGCTGAGCAAACGGTTCTTCTAGATTGAAATTATTGTTTTTGATACACTTGTCTAATCTTATTACAAACAACAGCAATTAGGAGTAAGCTTAAGTAGACTGCTGTGCAGATGCTGCTGGAAATTCCATAACTATCCAGTGAAGCAGCTGAGGCACTTTCTGCTGAATAAACACCATAAATGTGATGATTACCTCATGCGCCTGATCAAGAAATCCTGGCAATCCCCATGGGGAACTGCATAATTTTACTTTCAAGATAATGCATGACATTTAAGTTGACTCTTATCATGTGCTCACAGTTAAGAATGGCAGGAGAAACCTGGTAGATTAATTATAAGTAAACAAGATTTTTCACAAATTCTCTGTTATTTTCAACACGCATGCACACACCTATACACACACATATACACACCAGGTAGTGTGCAGCCCGCCCCACAGGCCCAATGTTAACAGCTTAATCAATCTGGATAACAAGAGTGGAGCTGGGGCAGATGGAAAGTGAACGTAGTTCTCTGGCTCACAGTCCAACTCAAGAATGCTAATTAAAACCTCCGTCTTAAATCAATTGCTTATTATAATGCAAATACTGCATAATGGTCCCTCTCTCATTTGGTTCTTGTCTGTCTGAGCAGCATTATTCATGGGAGCCCAGGCACAGTTTTGGAGCACCACTGTCAACACAAAATGTGCTGTCAAGACTAATGATTCCAATTCAAAAGACTAAAGTGTTGAAAATAATGGAAGATGGCATAATACAACCAACCAGCACATTGTATCTCAACGTAGTAAATACATAATTAGGTACTGCTACACATGAGACGCGGTTTAAACAAACCCACTTCTTAATATACACAAAATCTCATTTGGCAGTGTTGAGTAGTCAAACTAGTTATAGTAAAAAACCTTAAGAACTATCCATTTCTTTTTTATAACTGAGGCAGGTTTTGTTGTTAGCTCGTTGTCAGTCAATTAGGTACCCAACTACCATCTGTCTCAGTTATAGTTCTACTCAAGCAAAGGCCATTAACCCACAGACAACTAGGGCTGTTGTTGCACTGGATTGCAAGTCTGGTCAATTAGGCCTGCTCTTGCATGAGACAAGTTAATCACTGGCTTCTAGGACTGCACGCACATACAGTTTCTTACATACCATTAAAATACAGCATCTGGTGCACACACCCATGACCATATAGTATATATAATTACATTACATTACACTACAATAACCAAGGACTCTCACAATGCTGTGGATTAGAGTACTTCTGTTTAAATGTTTTAAATTAAACTACATCAAACTGATGCTGTCCATGGTGAATGGATTTCAACCTTTACCAGAGCTTGTGTGGTTTTCAGGGAGTTACAGCTTCTTAATGTGGCCAAAGGCAAACCTTTCTTTACATGTGAAAACATCCTGAAGTGGAACAGCATTTATTTACTCCTGACAGTTTCAACCGTGTCCAATGCTCTAGTAAGGAAAAGGTTGCACTGTTCAGATTTAATACAGAACAGAGAACAAAGCATATTTGTTTTGAGCTCATGGCCCTCTGAAAATCAAGTCTGCTGCAGGAGCAGAGGAAAACAGTGGGACTTACTCTGATCATGAGGACGGCCTTGCGAATGTCGCGGATGCCATCATACACCAGACGGGATGCGTCAATGAACTCGTTCTCATCCACGGGTTGTGAGGGGTTTGCACTCAAGGCCTCCACTGCAGACTCCACTTGCTCTGTGAACCGTGGCATGACTGTCGAAGGTAAGACGAAGGGTGGGAAGAAGAGGGGAGAGAAAAACAATATTGATGAAGATTCACTTCAGAAAACACAAAGAGAAGAGAAGCGCATAGCCAGAGTAAGCATGGTATAAAAGAACAGACAACAAACGCATACTTCGAGTGAGGGATGGAACGTGTTATATCACAAGAATATTTGATAAAAAGTGAACAGAGAGCGAGCTACGTGTTGCAAAAAAAGTGTCCGGCTACCACCTCCAACACAAACACAGTCTGTTAGTATGTGAGAGAACTTACAAGAGGAGCATGCCTCTGCTCAGCTTTCTTACTACTCCCTATCTGTGCAATTCCTCCTGAGATTGCAGGTGATCAAAAGGTACTTGACATAAACCATCTCCACAATCAGTCTACTGAGGAAATGATATTTGAGATCATTCTAGATGATCCCTTCAAAGATACTAGTAAGGCCTCCTTGTGTTTTGACAGGAAAAAAACCTCTTAGTGTGCCAGTGAAGATAGTGGCCTTTGAATGATACATTAAAAAGTGTAGTCATTATGTTCAGCTGTGACAGTTGGAATTTTGCAATGTTGGTCTGCTTACTTACTGCCTTCTTGGGTTGCACGAGAAATAGCGAACAAAATGCTCAAGGGAACAGACTCCAGATTTAGCATAAAAGAGTTTTCCAACAGAAGGTTTCACAAAGCTCTCCCAGCAGGCTTGTACTTTGCCCCATTGACAATAAAATAACAGCTCCAGAGGGCTCTTCAGCACATCTGCATTAACAGTATTTCAAATTCACTATTTAGGATTCAGCTGGGCCTTCATGGGAGAGGCATGCATGTCAGGATGCAGATGTGGAGGCCAAGAGCAGCAGGAGCAAGAAATAAAAAAAGAGGATTTGGTTTGTGCTTGCAGAGCACATAAAACCTGCAGGCTTCTGTGTGGAAATGATGTTAAAAAGGAAACAGAAAATCTGGTAGTGCTGTGATTGTTACCATCACAGCGTTCACTTTCCTCAACCCAATTACTGATGAGTCTTTCAATTCATTTCACACTAAAGGACAATGAGCAGCAACAATGCATTGCCATTTTTGTCAAATGTACAGCTAATGAACTCCACTTTCTTTCAGTCACATCTTTTCTCTCAGTAGCACAATCCTAATACCAAACACATCACAATATACATAACACCACATTATGTTTTTTAAATGGAAGCCTGAAGACATCTTATGATTTTTTTCACTGCAATATTTTGTATTCAGTCAGCCATCTAATTAAGACAAAGATTGTTTTTGTATTCTTCTACTGTGTTGTGACATATAGTCATTCTTTGGATTTTTTAATGTAATTAGCTTTTTACAACTAGGACTCTAAATAAATGCAGAAGTTATTTTTACTTTAAATGTATGACAAATGAAAGGTGAAAGGTGTTTGATGTTGAGTCAGAAAGCATTTGAACCGATGAAATAACATACTGACTGTCAAAATACCATTTCGTTTGATATTATTTCGATGCAAGTCACTGAAATTATGGGTATGGGTATACTTGGGTTGACCCCAAGTATACCCATAAAAAAACTTGGAATTTTGTCCTGGTTACATGCACAAATACTCATCTTTATTTGTCACAAAGATGACAGTGCATGTCAGAGCAGAAAGTCCACATTAAAGAGCTGCTCTGTTGAGCTTGAACCTGAATCCCATCACTTTATTGTGGTGCTGACATGAGAAAATCTGACAAAAAGTCTCATGGCAGTCTATGCCTCCAGAGCTCACAGAAAAAATCCTGCCTGAGCTACAGCTTGCATTTCCTGAGTTTTAATGGGCCCACCCTCGAGAGGACCAAACCGTTTCCAAATCTGACAACCAACAAATCGTTCTGCCATCTTGTTAGCTTGCTACTGATGGAAGCTAACACAGCTCACACAAACTGGCTGATAATGATATAGCACAGAAAATGGACAAAAACAACTCGCTGATATAACTTGGGTTAAGATATTCAGGGCTATCTGACAACTGAACAGTGCCGGCTGTGCAGATTAGTGGTGTCAGTTGAGTCAGGGTGTTTGGATCTCACAATTCAGCATTCATAATAAATACAGTAAAGTCTGAAAACAAGTCTTAACTTCACTGAACAGAAAACTGCACTTTCCAAGCCACCTCTGGAGGTATCTGAAAAATATTTTGCTTTTTTGAAAATGCCAATAGCATTCACAGTTGAAACACTCACTGGAAAGAAATAAAAAAGCTATAACTAAGGCTTAAAAATGCAAAAAATACTCTCTTATAGCCAGACCAAACTTTACAACAATTCAAAGAAAGAACAAAACTGGCATGCCTTATTGCATGATCCAAATCTTCATCAAAACTTGCCATTTTCAGGTTGGCCTCTTACTCAATGAGTAAAGCATCCACCCCATGTAGGCTAAGTCCTTTGCAGCGGCGCAGGTTCAATTCCAACCTGCTGCCTTTTGCCATGTCTTATCCCCACTCTCTCTCCCCCTTTTCCTGTCACTCTCTAGCTGTACTGTAATAAAGGCAGTAAAAGCCCCCAAAAGTATGTTAACAAAACAAAAAACTTCCAATTTGCAGTGTGTGGGTGGTTAGCTCAAAGGCTGTTGTTGATGCTGTTTCCCATAGGATAGTGGTACACAAAACCACACCCAACCCGAGGCAAATGGGTTCAGATAACTTGACACATGCTGAATTCATAATGAGCAATAAACTAGAAAAAAAAACTCAAAGAAGGTTGTGTGTGTTTACAATGCCCGCATCACTTACACGGGCCCTTTAAGAAGAGATAAGAAATCAGGTAGGACACTACACTATATTCTAGTTTCATATATATAAAGTTACATGAATATAACACACAGCCTCTATTTTCTAATGTATCCATGAATTTTCTAGTGCATGTGCAGTGTTAAAATAATAAAACAATTTAGACAGGACAAAACATGCTACAATGACTCAAAAGTAATCCAGAGGTGTCAAAGTACAAGTTGCAATCATCAGATTTCTCTACAATAGTCCAATTATCTAAGTGTATGTAAATGCAGTGTTTTGACTGTTCTTTGGCTCATTAAATAATCCACTTTTTGCAGTACCTGTGTCAGTAAGAAGCTTGGTTGCCTCCAAGACCTTCTCTGTGTAGATTCCGGGTTCATAGTTGTCCATTTCAGAAGTGACCACATGGACGACTCTGGCAGCACGGCCTCGAATAGCCCCAGCAGTGCGATCCAAACCATCAACATCTTTCTCCTGCAGAGCGATGACACACTTATTCACATCCTCCAGGATGTGGTTCTCTGGGGACAGAAAACAATGTTGCAGTTAGTGGTGTTTACTTTGTATTACTCTAACACTTTAATCCAAACATGCCATCAGCCTGCCTCGATGTGAAGAGATCAGTCAGGAAGTTTAACTAAGGATAGTATCTTCATTTTTTTCATACAAGACATGCTTTAATCAAAGATAGAACATGTTTATATGAGTAATATTGAGAAAAAGCACAGTCAGGAAATCCTCAGCCTTCATTCTGTGTTTGCACAGACCTCAAATTAAGAGGGCCACTGGGAAGCTCTAGTATAGGGCAGGGAGGGCTGAAGACAAATTCTCACACTGCTTATTAACAGGGAGCCTGTAAAATGCAAATGTCCACTGTGTAAATTATAGTCTGTCCTTGGCTGGAGGTGAGAGAAGTCACTCTGCTTAATGCTTAACGAGAACTCTTTAAGGCTATGCTCGACAAACCATTTGTGCGCTTTAACACACGTGACAGGATGTCAATTTCAGACGTAGTGCTGCTGATGCTTCAGTGCTTTCCTCTGTAGAGCCCAATCAGCCTCTGTATGTATGGCTCTCATCAGAAAAGACTAATACCACAGATACTTTACAGCCATTTTACATCCTCTTAAGAATCGTCTTAAGTGCTCTTTGCAAATTTATCTTAACCAAAAGCGCTGTCTACCAATCAACAGTGCATTATTTTCACATTTTAAAAAATTCTTTTGAGCAACACTCACCAGAAACACAAAGGAAGTCATCAATGGATGTTATATCGTCAACAGCATCGGTGAGGACTCGGACCTGCTTCTCCCACTGCTCCTTGAACAAATCCATATTGTCCTGGGCCACCTTACTGTTGGGCTTGGCAGCAAGGGCCAACGCTGCATTAATCACCTGTAATCACCCAATTACAGCCATTAAAGCTCCATTACAGCATAGCCCTCAGCCACAACATTAGCATAGGTTGATTGCGCGAAGCCCCCCGCTCTCCTACCCCAATGTTGGGACTGCAGCATGAAGCCAATTCATTCCTGGGAGTGATTATAGACACTGAGTGTTTTGAGGGATTGAATAAAATAAAACTAATAGCTGCTTGTTTTTGGGGAAGAAACATCTGTGAATATCAAAGCTCAGGATGAATGGGAGTCATTAGATGAGATTAAAAGGAGCGGTGGCAGCACAGTGGAGAGGGCTGGCAACACTCAGAGGTACAGATGAGGGACTGGTAGATAAAATGGTAAGTGGTATGAAAAGATGGGCTCAATGGAGGACACATGGACAACACGACTTGAAGTTTTGCCTATATTTACTCCTTTATCTACCACAGTATGTGTGGAACACAAACCACAGAGTTGGATCAAGCCATTTGCAATTTTGACATGTTTAATTATGTATCTAAACAAGGGTTGTCAAAGGTTAACTGTTTATCGTTAATAGTAAAGGATATTACATGTCAATCTATAGGTTGACTATACTACTCTTCAGTTTACTGCACTGCACACCAACCAGGTGTGGTAGGAGCTAGCTAGTGGCGCCCCTCATTCAGTGATTACCACTAGTAACACCATCCTGACCCAACAATGTTGCAGTAGGAACATTGTGCCAGACGCTCTGGTCTCCCTCCAGGTCGCCCTGGTGAGTAATCGACTCAATTTTAAGCCACAAATCTACTTTAGCATTGTTAACTATATTATTACTTTTCACACTGTTAGCAGTGTCTGTTAGCACTGTTAGCAAACAAGTTTTGTGTATGGATATCAATGGGATAAAAAGCTGCACAGGAGCAAACTTCTATCTCAAGGTTGCGTTACATTTGGCATGGTTGAATGTTCCAAACATGAAAAACCTTTGGGAAACCAGTGGGGGATGATGTCCTTGTTGCTGGCAGCTCATTACTAAATATGCCACCCTGCGTGGCATGTTTGTGACTCTTTTCCATATTCTATTTAATTTTATTATTGTTAAAAATGAACACACTGTGAGAAGAAAGACAACACCCACACACAGTTTTGTGTCAAGTTCACTCCACCACCTCTAACACAAATGCAAAATCACAGTGAAAGATATTAGACTGCAGTGTATTCACACCACCCTGATTCAAAAGATAAGAAATCGAGGTCTATTATTTGCATCATGCTCTTTCTACATTTATTCAATTACCCAATTAAGATGCTTATATGTCAACTGCAAAAATTAAATATTTCCTAATCTGGTTATTAAATAATTAACATGATGTAAGTACTCCTGACAAGTTTAAGTCTTTATGTCAAAATCATGAATTGAGAAAATTAAAAAACAAACACATCAGAGCTGCAACTTTAATTATACTCTGCAAAAAGTGAGGCCACTATGCGTATGAACTCATTTTAAACTCCCAGCTCCCAATGCTAGTATTAAAAGCTAATGTGGAAGCCTCTCAAAGAGGTGCACAGTGAGCTGGGTGGAAGTTGGGGGTAAAACAAACAGGTACCTGGGGGCAAAGAGTTTCCAGCTGAGATGCTGCCATGCGAACCAGCTTCACTCCCTCTTCGTTGTTGGAAATGGAGCATGCCAAGTTGGCCACCTAAACACAAAACACACACACACATCTCTTTTTTTAGCCACAGACAAGAACTCCGACAGACTCTTATTTGGAGAGAAACAAAGAAAGCATAATTAAACTTTGAGAAGAATCCCTAACCCAGGCTACCATAATGAACTTATCTATCAGAAATGGAGCAGCTCTGCAATACAACTGGTCCCCGTGGAATACAAACCCACTGCTGAGGATTAATTTATAAAGCTGCTAAAATGATACAATACGAGAGCACAGAGTGGGGAAAGGAGAAGCAGGAGGGAAAACAAAAGCTAAGCCGTTGTGTAAAAAGATAAAATACAAGTTTTGTATTTTTTCCCCCAAAAGATAGTACATTGCTCCAAATGTAAATGTAAGTTGTAGCTGGTGACTCAAGGTCGTGGTTATTCTGTGACTAAATCAGGAGGCTGCGAGATTGCCATTACACTCCTGGATCAGAGAGGCAAATATTCCTGACACTTTCAAAAACGAGTGAGAACGGGAGTGCTGAGCTAAGCAAGTCTTCCCTGCAGCTGCCAACATTTATGGTTTGTGAGTATATTTTCTTGTATTGATCAACAAATCAAGCTTTCCCACAATTATTTCTAAATATTCTTGCAACTCCCAGAGTAACATTATGCATCTACTCATATTCACAAAAATTTAGGTCAGAGACTTTAAAGATTCCCATTTGTTGGTTGGGATGTGCTGGCAACAATCCTGAAACAGAATGCCTGGGATGCGAGAAACTGTGCCAGAGTGGGATTATCCAATGGACGGAAAATGTGCTGAAACATAATCAATTACAAAGGCAAAAAAAACACAACTCTTGATTGTGCTACAGCAGGAACAAGCACTGAAAGGTTTTTTTTTTTTTATCTTTTAACAACCTGGGTCTTATTTTTGGAGTTTTGGCCATTACTCACTAATCTAATTAATGAGATCTGGGTCACACAGCAACATTAGTAGGGTGAATATTGGGAATGCATCAGTTGTGAAATTCTGGGCCAATATCATTGTTAAAATAGCAATATGGCCAATACAGATGCTGGTGTATTTTTGTCTGGTTTTTTTTTTTTCCATTTTACTTTTTTTGTCATGTATTCCCCCATTGGAGACAGGGAAACAAAAAAATCTAAACTAAATCTAACTAAAAATTACTCATTCAGACCTTCAGTACATTGCCTTTGTACAAGCACAAATTCAATACTACACTTTACTGAAGCAACCTTAAGTATATCCTACTGTCCCATGAAATATGTTTTTTTTTTTAATTTTCAAAAATAACTGCTTCAAAGGCCTTTTTACAACATACATCATTATTTTCTCTCTTTATCTTTATTTATGTAAGTTTCTCCCCAAAAACTAAATTTATCAAGATAACATTTGAAATCATCATGAGACTGTTGTAATTTTCTTTCTCTCAATATTTATTTTTACTGAACAGAGCTTTAGTGCATCATCATGTATCTCGATACATCTTCGTGAGCTGTTAGTCAAGGCACCAGTGGCTAACTGCTAACACTAACTAGCTCTCCTCCTGCCTATTTCAACACACTTTGCTTTTATGATTGTGACTTTAGTGCATTACTTTGTCCCAAAAGCGAACAAAGGCAAAGGCTGTTTGTCCCAAATATGTATTTTTGGAGTTGGTCTCGAGTCTTGCTTTTTAGCCTGTGCAAAATTCAGCCCATAAATCTGTGCATCCCTGGAGAATATTATGTATATGTCGAACACCAAACCCTTGTTTCACCATAATACTGTAAAACTTAAGTGCAACACTTTCTGTCAGAGCTTTCAGTTGTAATCATACATTGCATTTAAACACTACATGCATTTACAACTATATAGGTTTGACCGGATAAAACCACAGCCAAGAGTTGCATTCTACCAAATGGATGTTTCTACCACTCAGGCAGAGGTATTCATTTTAATATTTGTAATCGTTCTTTCTTCCAAAAAAAAAAAAAAAGAAAATTTCCTTATGTTTGCCCTAATGAACTCCACTGAGGACTGGGATCTCAAGATTTTTGCTAGGGGATAAAATGTGATTCTAAAAGCATAAAAATGTGGGGCAAATCTATGAAAATAAGACTCAGGTTGTATAAAAGACAAATAAATAAATGAAAAAGAAATTTCCATTAAAGCACTGGTGGTGGAATGCATCACTGGCTGCAAGAGTGGCAGAGTGAATGAGAGTGTGAAAGATCCTCTCCTCCTCCTCCTCCTCCTCCTCCTCCTCCTCTGACACTTCAATTCAACAAGAAGATGCCTACCCCCCACCTCAAAAAATCCTGAGCAATTTTGCTGATGAGAAGCACTTATTCTACTGTGCTGGTGAAGCACTGAAACATTGATATAAACACATCCTACATCACTATGCAAACACATGGGGGGGGGCACAGGGAGCACATTCAGTAACCCAAGAGGAGGGGTGAGAGAGCGGTTACATAAAGAAAAACTGCCACTTTATGGAGAAACCTCAGTTTTCACTTTCATGATCTTTCACATAAGCTTACTCTTACTCACTATGATACCACTGGGAGAGCAGCCATTTGAGCACAAAGGGACCGTGGAGGAAGCCAAACAAGAAGATTCTACCCTCAAGTCAAGTTACAATATTCCACTTGTCATGCTGTAACTGCACCATTTTAAGTGTCAGGGGAGTCACAGTTTACCACGCCTGTGCAAATAATTATCAAAATGCGGTCGTTTAACTTCATTTCCACAGAAAACCCCCAGACATGATTACTGCTTTATTGTGTATCTTGTTACATAGTTATACCAACCTGCAACAGTATGTATTTCACTCAATAATAATTAACATGTCAAATCACTTGAAATGAGTAAGGACCAATTATGCTGTCGAAGCATAAACAAGATGGAAAGACAATCCTATAAACTTTATCATTCCAACTTTATCACTGTGTACTGTTTTTTACCACACCATCTCTTTAACTACTGCTCACTGCACACTTGCATAGTGGAAATGCTATTTGTGTGAGTCTAAGTGAAACATGATGGGTATTATGTAGATTTAAACAGATGAGATGACATACACGAGCACCACTACCATTTCATTGTTCCAACATTATGCAAAGAAAGCAGGTTCAATAATCACAGTGTTCCATGAATATCATGCAAGATAATATGTATCCGTCTTAATAAGCTGACTGTGAAATACTCAGAAAATGCAGACAGAAAGCTTGAGGAAGTAAAGCCAAACAGGGTAAGATACTAGATCGTAAATATTTCCCCCTTGGCTGCCAGGAGGAGAGGAGTGAGGAGGAGGAGAAGGGGTTTTAGAAGCTAAATATGCAATGTCATGATCGTGTTAAATAAAATCAGAGGTAAAAATCTGGAGCTGTACTTCTGTTTCAGAAGCTCTCTTAATAAAAAGGCTGCAAACTTTTTAAGACATGCTTAAAAACTGATTCAGCTTATTCTCATTTATTTTATTTTTAACAAAAAAACCCATTATTTTATTAATGGGTGAGACTTGAAAACTGAGTTATTTATCATACAATTAAATAAAGATATGTGTAAACATCTTATGATATGAGGGTTATCTAATGGTATTTTCTGTTAAAATTCAGAGGAGGGTTCTCTGAGTAAATTCTAGCAGTTTCCCTTACTGATAACACTATTCCTTGAATCACTGGTCACACCCTCAATGGAGGCATCTCTGCATCTTGACTCGTCATGTTCCAAATCTTCATGACTTAAGAGTGCATTTTTACTGCACTCAAAACAAACATCAAACTATCTAAATAGGGTGTGCTAACTCCCTATCTAATCTCACTACCATCCCTTTTCCCTGTTGATAGCCTAAAAGAAGACATTACATGATGACAATACAGCTGCTGAATCTATTCAGCTGGTTTTTTTTTCTATGCTACACTCTTTCTCTGCTAATTCAGTGCTAAAATATCCACATCGTCCTGAGCACCCTGGAACCTTTAAGAACATGGCCTTGAGGCAACAACGTTAAGCTCAGTCTATTTTTTCCCCTGCTCTTAAGATGATGAATTTCACTGCTTTAAAATGCAGAGTAACATGGGACAAAAATCACTTAGCTGTTGGATCCGGCAACACATAGCAATGTGAACATTTATTGCCATAGTTTCCTTTCAGATATGACTACATTTGAACACACAAAAAGAGTGAATATATTGTAAATGCAATGCAGAATATTTCTGCTCGACTCCCAGCAGCAAAAGGCTGTAGAGGTGGCAAGTCAAATAAACTTGATTTAATTTAGAGACGAATTGAACTTTGTCATTATACAATTACAGGCTGCTGTTTATAGCTTACAAAAAGTGTATCAGCAGGATTTGACACTTCAGGTACATGAGCCCACTATAGTCAAACCTGTAATTATTCTGTATTTCATGATACAGATACCAGGCTTCAAAAGAATGGTGAATGTGGGTCAGTCATAATGTCACTTTCAAACAAATGTGTGTGACCTAATGGACCATTTGCCTTAAGGCAGCCTACATCTGCACAGCTTATGATGTCATTAAAGCAGAGCCTGAGATGGCTGGCACTTCGCTGCTCCTTCCTCTGAATCAGGACATATTGAATTTTTAACATATTCATTGCTTATGTGATAAGAAACCTAAGATTGTGTTACTCTTCGCTCTGGACATTGTAACTCCATTCATTTACATCTATAGTGTTTGGCAGAAGCCCTTTTCCACAGCAACTCAAGAGTACCGTTCAATACTCACTTGCATTTGCAGGGAAATGTCAACAATTTCAGTCAGAGTTAAAGACTGAAGGTCCTACTGTGACTTATCGCTAGAAACGACCTACTTGTGTGCAGAATCTTTTGGTACTGGAGGGGTTCTAGTTTCCGTCTGTAGTCTGTCTATAGTCTGTTTGTAGTCCAAGAAATATTGACCAATCATGTTTGAAAGGCAGATTGGGTGAAATGCAATCTCTCAACCCATCAGCTATTGTCTGACAACCATTTGGCTTTACATTAGCTTTTTTAGTTTATCTGCATTCATATGCAAATATATGCTTATAGCGATTAGCTGAAATGACTTGTACTCAGAAGAGGAAATCTTGGCACAGATATCTCATGGCTACACCAGATCAGCCCAAAACACAGGCCCTCTCTCTCAGAGGCTCATCATCATCAGACCAATAGCTGATGGGTTCTGAGACTGTACTATGACTTACCTATTTCTAAGACAACTGATGTTGGCTTGCGCTACAGGAATGTTTTTCCTGAAAAATGATACAATGCTTGATTGTGTACTTTGGCAATTATATTAGCTAGTGCTCAAGGAAACTTACCATTGATAAAAAATGATAAAATGCAACACTGGCTGCTCCTTTAAACATTGCAATTCTTGGCCACAATGAAGGCATTATCGCATTTTCTGCATATTTTATTACAAACAATACAATAAAATGTCCATTTAATAAGTACCACTGCATTAATTACTGGAGAAGGTGGAGAACTTCAATTTGTTACTGAAAAGCTAAAACAAAACATGCATTTGTCAATTAACTGATGACATCATCACTCCACTCAAGTCACGCAGACGCATTTTTCCTCAAACTGCTGCAAGAATGAATCACCGCATGGATGCATCTGCTCCTGTCTCTTCATTGCCTCTGGTTGCAATCACAGCGCCTCCAGAATTCACTTAGCATCTGAACATACCTTAAGATGAATTCAGCTGTCTACATCCGTGTCCTTCCTTGTGTGCGCAACGTCATTATCTTGAAACGTCATTAGAATGTGTTGATAGTATTTGCCTTAAAGCAACAAAGAGATATGTGATTTTGACACAATAGTTTCTCATCTGAGGGGAAAACACAAACCGAGTTTGCCAAATGCTTAAAATGTAACTAACAGCATTATATGGAGGATTTTTTTATAATCTGTGTCCATGTTTGACTGTTTTCAACTGACTGGTTATAGCAGCACAATAGTCTAAAATCGGCATGCAACAAAATATTTTTTTCTCTCCTACTTTGAGTTGTAAATAAACATTTTATGTATCATATTTAGAGATTAATTCAAGTTTGGCCAAATTTTATGACACAGCACAGTGTTCATGTGCTATCCAGTAGTGCTTCTTGGATATGTAACTATCATTTCTAATTTATGTCTGACAAAAGATACTTTTGCTGATAAATATTTTAGTAAGAATTTGACTGAGCTGGCAGTTCAGTGCCACTTTATAGACATGGCGATTGGGCAGGTAATAAAATATGAGGCATGATAGTGAAAACTACCATCATCTAGTATGGTTGTATGGTAGATTTTCCTGCAGCAGATTTTTTCTTCAGTTTCAT
Organism: Plectropomus leopardus; assembly: GCF_026936395.1. Taxonomy (NCBI): domain Eukaryota; kingdom Metazoa; phylum Chordata; class Actinopteri; order Perciformes; family Serranidae; genus Plectropomus; species Plectropomus leopardus. Next base: position 25,539,205 of record NC_142183.1, on the reverse strand, counting down.
TGTTGACATTTAATTGGTCTTGAGGACAGTTTGTTCTTTTTGTCACTTATGCAGCATAAAAACACATTTAAGACCTTTATCTTCCATGCTTAGATTGACACCACACGCCGCCTATTTCAATGCTAATGTATTCAAGTTCATTGTGAGCGGAACTCCATCACATCCAACGGCCTTTAAGAACTAAAACAAGTATTTTCTATTTAATGTCATTCATGAGTAATCTCTAATCAAAGCAGCGCTTCTTCATGTATCCTATCCAAGTGTTATAAGCAGATGTAGTGCCCGAGCATAAGGGAAGGCCACCAATGTCATGCTTTAATGCCACTTCTGACACTCAAGCCTTCAGGGTCTACTCCCAAATGAGTTCCCCTTTCCCCGATGATGCTTCAGCGGTTTCCCCAGTGAGTGCTGATACTGCCCTGTTTTAACTAGACCAACCAATCCAGCTATGCTATTGGTCATCTACCCCTGGGAAGAAGTCACTTTCAAATGTCAGCATATGACGCTCTGATGCCGGCATTCAAGAAATTGAAGAAAATATGACAACTGAGGACTGTCTGCGTCTCTGTTGGCTTGTTGCTTGTTCAAGTCTAACACTTTGCCTCTGCCTTTGCATCTGTATTCTTGTTGCTATGTATACAGCATGGGAGACATAAAATCCATGTCATTCCCCAAAACACGCACCTCTGTTAAGACATGAGACCAACCACAGAGAGCGGCTGAGAAGCAGGATGCCCTTTTAAGATATTTATCTTTCTAAGCATCACTGTAGCACACATGTGGAGTTGGCCAATAAGAAGAACTACATCAATCTTTTGTGGCAAGGACGACATTTTCCAAGAGGTAGCACTTATCCTTGAGTTGTGGTTGTTTCACTCTTTTGGTTCTGCTTAAAAATTTGATCTGTTGCTACAACCACACATAGCAATGTTCTGCTTGTCTGCTCACTATAGCATCACAGCAGCAGATTAGAATCATCTTCTATTTGCAGAATGTGTGTGTGTGTGAGACAGAAAGTGAGACACACACACACACACACACACACACACACACACACACACACACACACACACACACACACACTGTGACAGACAAAAACAGCAACGACAGAAAATAATTTCAATGTTTACGTCTTTGTTTTCATTAGGGGGAAGAAAGATCCCACATTGTTGTTTTCGGAGGTGCTGTAATCCTAAAATTGTATCACAAGGGAATCTCTGAGAACAGAGCCACAGAGAGAGAACAGAGAAGCTGGATCAAGACGGATGTTTACTACAAGCGAAGCTAAATTATAACCAATGGGATGGACAAGAAAAATAGGAATGTTCCGTATTTGGGTCATATTAGGTTTTGACTGTGAAAGCATTCAAAATCTTCCATTACCTCGATCAGCTTGTTGGCGTGCTCACGGAACACCTGTGCATATTCCTTGACTTCTTTCTCGTTTCCATTCTTGGCAGCTTCGATCAGGACCAGGAGGGGAACGTTGGTCTCCAGGAAAGAGTCAGAAACGTGGTCCATTACAGCTTTACGCAGCTGTGAAGTAAGAAATTGTTTAAAAAAGAAAAGGCACTGTTAAAATAATGTATCCCTCTGTGATTATGCACTGACATTTTCACTACAGCTTGTTAAACTGACTACATAGTACACTTTCTCTCCAAATTCATGTATCTAGATAGATATATTACATTAAAAGATCAGTGAACAGGTCATGTGCTGAAGACACAATGGGGGGAAAATAATTGAGACAAAGAAAAAAACAAACCTGTCTGCGGAGGTCTCTGGTCTTCTTTGTCATCCTGTCGATGGCTGTGTTCAGAGCATCACTCCTGTCCTTCCTTCCAGCCTGAAACATGAACATGGGAGAGGAATTACTGAACTGGTTGGTGATGAGACAAGTATTTGCCAAAACATTTCTTATATGGCTGCTCATAACGCATACACTGTAATGAATCAAAAGATTAGACTGAATTTACAACTCTGCAGACAAATCATTGCTTCATTATTTTCAGTGAAAAAAGAACGTTCATCATTTTAAGTCATGTGTCTTTCTTGCTTTCTTTCTCTTTCTTGTTTTTAGTGTTGAGACTACTCGAGTAGTAAAACAACCTAAACATGTTTTTACATCATTAGGCAGGCCCTTCAGGATCTGTTTTTGTGTGTTTGCTGCCTAAAATTATGGAATTTGCTGTAGTCTCTCCAAAAAGAACTGCAATTTGTGTCCATTTTTCTGTTATTTTGCAAGGAACTGCAGGATTAGTAGAAAACTGCAAGTTAGCTGTTAAATAAAATTATTTTTTCTAAAACTTTCTGCATGAGGTCTGTATATTTACCAGCATACGCTGTTGGGTTTATACATCAGAAATTTTTGTTTTGTTGTTAATGAATGTGTCATGAGGGACGCGTTGCTGAAATGATCGCACACTAATATAAAAGTACTCATTCATATGTAAACAGTTCCAGTGAGAGTAAAAGAGATGTTCACAGTTTAGCACAGCTCGTGTTTTGCAGATGCCCAGGCTGAGCCACTTCTGATCCTTGTATTTATTGTAAACCATTGTGGTAGACCAGCTGTCAAAAGCGCCCCATTGTCCTCTGTTGAAACACTGGAATCATTTTCTAACTGATAGCATTGCGAGTGAACCATGGAGCAGGCAAACAAACAGTGGCCAACAGTTTAAATTAATAATATACACATGCTGAAAGCATGCATCAGTAAAAGGCACAGCTGCTTTGGGTTAAAAAACAGCTGATTTGCATCTATATCAGTGCTGTAATTCATGGGCACCACACCCTCTTAAGTGCTGCTGTTGCAAACTGCATTTACATTTGATTTTTTATTTATGCAGGGATAAAAAAAAGGCTATCCAAATCCTGTCCGAGCCTTCCTGCCACCACAGCTCTCTACAAGAATATTGTACAGATCATTGTACAATATATCACAGCAAACCAATTAAGGCTACCTTTAGTTTCTTAATGAGATAGACACTGAGGTCCGAGAGTCAGAGAGAGAGAGAGATGGACATGGTATTGGCAGATTCTAAATCTTTAACAACACAGAAGAGGACACAGGACAAATAAAATTTATTTCTGCTTTAATAGCTTTGTCTTGGTGTTTTCCATTAATTTTTAATCCACTATTTCCAACATTAGGCTGTGCTGTTAAAATGTATTTGTATAGCTCAATATTGCTTACACTTACATATTTTTGGGCTTAACAGGCTAACATCAGTAACAGCTCCCAGCTGTTAAAAAAACAAAACCTCTGGAAACACTGTTCTCCACAAAGGGATTGGTTTGGCTTATGTGAAAAACTGGACTATCTGACATTGCTGCCTACCAAAAGCACTTTAACCATGTGAAAGGTTGACATGCTGACAACCATGCAAGTATTTTCAAAAAACTCTGCTCTCTCCACCAACAGTGCACCCTGAGATAGCTATTTTCCACAGAGCTACATTTTTGGGTCTATTCTCTGTTCATACACAAGAAGCAGCTGTAAAAACGTTAATCGCAGCGAGCGCTAATAATGTAAAGTAACAGTACAAACAATATTCTAATCCCTTCCCCACAGGAGCATTCTTTCTCATACTCAATGAGAAATTGGTGTTGATTAAAAGGTTACAATTGAATAAACACGGCTAACTGTGTAAATCGTGTACAGTAATATTGCAACACCACTGGTAGTAGTGACACAGCTAAGCACTACGCAGTAGTCAAGGCCCTAACTACTGGTCCCCACTGAGAGCAGAGAGATGTTCAGTCACATCGTGAAAACTGCTCAAGCGAAATGTGAAAAATCTAAAACTTTCAGGGAGGATGCAGAGATGGAGAGAGAGAGAGGGTGAGAGACAGATAGATGGACAGAAACCAGAGGATAATACAATTAGAGCAAAATTAGATGAAGAGGAAAGGGCAACAGAGAAAAGGCAAAGAACCAGTTGGACTCTGGGCTGTTCATCCCCCTTATAAAGCTCAAATCAACTGCGACATCACATCATGTAGGGTGGTGGCGTTGACCTGCACCATCCCCCACTGCCCCCACTGCCCTTTGCCCATTGGGGGGTCGTGTACATAGTTAGGGGCCAGGGAGCTCCAAAGGCACTAATCCCCTGTGATTTTGTGCTTGTTGGATGCAATGCTGCGGTAGGGCTTTAGTCTGCTCTGCCCCTACTTTCTCAATCCTATTTCATTCAAGCCTAGCCTATATTTCATTTCCACGCCAGAGGGTTCTAAAGCACTTCTTCAGGTGCTTATTATGGAGGCAGTTTCTCTGCGGCATCTTTTATGATACTCAAGTGAGTCTCTATCCATCTCCTTTAGGACAGATTTAGGAACATCCCTTTTCCACAAAACCACTAGTCCGCTGGATTATGGAAAAATTCAATGGAAATAAAGTATGTTTCAAGTGTCAAATGATCACAGAGTTCTATGATATTGATTTTTAATATTTTCAGCAAATTTATTTAATGAACTGACCTACATTATAATTTCATGTTTTTTCTTCTAAAATGCTACTTAAACATCTTGAATCCCGAGTGGAAAGCTGGCACACATAAATAGAGGGAAAATCCATCATGCCCCCTGAGATGTAAGAGTTTTCCCCCATGTTTCCCTCTCTCACATTCTGCAGAAAACTCACAGCAGGAGATGCAGTCTACCACAATAAATGTGGAGAATGACAGCAGCATGCTGGTCAAGTGACCTGGAAAGTCACAGCCAGATGCATGTTTTGTCTAAAAGACCTGAGAATTACGAAATAAAATTAATTAGGAAGTATGATTTTAGAAACATCTTTTTCAAGTTTACCAAGTTTAAATTAAATTTAAATTACAGAAAATTTCTTTCAGTTACTCCTTTGCTGTCATAAACTTCCAAAGCATACAGAGGAAATGTATTTTTTTTGCTTTCATTAAGTATAAAATATTGTCAGTAACAGTCCCAGTAACAGTTAAAATCTATATCAAATATATCACTGTAAATTCATCAAAGTAAGATATAAGTATAAAGCAGGGAAGGATTTTGCAGGCTATGGCAAGCTGAGGTCATGTTAAAATAAAAGATACTTCAGTGAAATAGAGGGTGTTAAAGTGCCAAAGACAAACATATCCGTGCTTCATAGAGTCTCTTGTATCTAATCTTCAGCTGCTTCAGATCTAGTTCATTGAAATTACACTCACACCCATCTCCACCCACATTAAATAATTAAGGAAAAGTCAGCACTTTCATACACTGAACTACAGACATCTCATTCTGTTTAGCACTTTAAATGGAGCTGAAATGAAGCCTTCTTTGAACAAAATAAAAACCATTTGCTAAGGTTAAAAAAAAAAACAACATTAAAACTGTATTTAGTTTCTTTGATATCACCTTGTGGTTCACATCATCAAGCAAGTACTCAGCCTTGTCTATTACATGTTAAAAGCTATCTTAATTTAACTTCAGAGCAGCTGGCCATACATCACATGTCAGCACTGCACTCAGGATATGTAAATTATGAATATAAGCCAGACACCCTACGTTAGATTTGCTATAGCATGCTCACTCCTGTACAGAGATACAGGAATGCAGCACGTCTTTGCTCACCCATGCTTGTGTTTATGTTGTCCACAGCCACGTTAGAAACTATATTTTGCTTTGTTACATTATTTTGTTTATGTCTCCAATATACATTAATACATAGCGTATGCAGAACAACAGCAAGGCGAGGCTAAGATTTACAGCTGTAGTTAATTTCAACAGCAAGCTGCCGCAACACGTTCAAGATATCAATATTCTGATGGTGACGAGCCAGTGGGAGGGAAGTGGGGATGCAAGAGGGAGGTGGAGGAAGACTGAGGTGCACAAGCAGTGTGTATGAGGCAGAGAGCAAGTGACTGAGCAAGAGAGTGAGAGGGTGTTTGTGAGTGTGGGAGAGAAAAAGAGAGAGAGAAACAGTAGTGATGATCGACGCCAGGCTGCCACCACTCTGTAGCAGTGAGTGGCTGCAACAAAAAGCACAGAATAACATCCCTGACTCCCTGCTCTGCTTTTTTCTCTCTCCCTGCGTCTCAGCTAGCAGACGAGGGCTCCGCTCACAGCTCTGCAGAGGCTATGCTGAGACTGAGCCGGCGTCGGAAGCAGGATCTCTGGCTGCCATCAACAAGTTAGGGTTGGAAGACCACAGCCATGAAAGAGGAACGCTTGATCTTCAATTAACCATCTGAGCTGACATCATTGCGGTGGAAGGGAAACAAAAGGGTAAAAAAAAGAAAAAGAAAAAAGGAGAGGAGGGGGGGGGGTCTGTTCACCGGAGTCGCTCTGGATGCAACTGATCAACTTAAAAAAATATATATAAATATATAAATATTTTTTTCAACGATTTTTGGGATGAAGGAAAAGATTCAACCCTTTCTTTGAGCTTGGATTTTAACGGACTCTAAGCAAACCAACAGGAATAAACATCATCTTGGGACATGGAATTTCATATTTTGTTTCAATTGGGTGGGCTCAGAATTGCTTTATTTCCAAAGAGGCTGATTCCTTTTGTGCTCACTCAAAAGGGTTTTTTCCCTTTGGATTTTCCTTCCATCTGGTTGCTCCAAGAGTCTGCGGAAAAGGACAGTTGAATGCAGCCTCCGATGTGCACAAAAGAATGGGTAAGTTAGTCCCTTTATATGGCAGGTCTGGACATGAATAGGGAATACAAGTAAGAGCGAGGGAGGCTAAGGACTAAAAGCTCTTCAGCCGACTCTATTTACTGCAATTGTCCTTCATTTTTCCTTCTTCACTGACACACGAGTTGGGAATATATTCATTTAAAATACCGTTTGTACTGCGTAGCAGACCTCTTAAGAGATAAAAAGGAGTTGAAAAAACCTCAATCAATTTAAAAAACTCAGATTTAGCAGCATATTTGAGCTGCTAAACAAGAATACATACGACAACAATCGATGCATGACAGCCATCAGCAGTAAATTAGAATTAAAGTCAAATTACAGAGCACAAAATGTGAAGAAAATAGGCTAAATATAAATAGCAAGGGAGTGGAAGCAAAGTCCAGCTTATTTACGTAATGGATCATTAAATGCCTAAATAAAACACATCTCCATTAAACTGAAGCTCAAAGACATGAAATTTACGTACGTGGGGAAAGTTGTCAATGTAATGTCTAAACTGGTGTATGTATGAGAAAGAACGAGAGCACACACAAAAAGCACAATCGTCACCATGAATTAGTAATAAGTGCTCTGCAGAGATAAGCTTTCCCGCCCCACAGTTCATTTTGTTATCTTTGAACCCACCCAGGTTTCCATTCAAGGTGGCCATTGGTGGGACCTGCACCAGCGGCTCTGTGTCTGTGTGTGATCAGCATGCTCCTGGTGTGCCTGCTGCCTCCTGCATCGTGCACAACCTGCCCTCAAAAATGCCGCTGTGAGGACCTGCAGTTCTACTGCGACACCCAGGGGCTTCAAGCTCCCCCAGATGGTGTGGACAAGGGGGCCCTGGGGTTGTCACTACGCCACAACAGCATCACTGAGCTCAGCCCTGATCAATTCTATGGCTTCAGCCAGCTCACCTGGCTACACCTAGACCACAATCAGATTACAACAGTACAAGAGGATGCCTTTCAAGGGCTCTACAAGCTGAAGGACCTCAATCTGAGCTCCAATCGTATCACCAAGTTGCCCAACACAACCTTCATCCACCTCATCAATCTCCAGATACTGGACCTGTCCTTCAATCAGATGACTGCACTGGAACCAGAACTGTTTCATGGACTGAGGAAGCTCCAGATACTCCACCTTCGCTCCAATTTACTTCGCACCACACCTGTCCGAGCATTCTGGGACTGCCGCAGCCTGGAATATCTGGGCCTCAGCAGCAACCGTCTACGGAGCCTGGCCCGGAATGGATTTGCTGGGCTCATTAAGCTTAAAGAGCTCCACTTGGAGCACAATCAGCTGACCAAGATCAACTTGGCCCATTTCCCTCGCCTTGTTGCTCTCCAGTTTCTTTATCTGCAGTGGAATAAAATCAGCAACTTAACATGTGGCATGGAGTGGACCTGGACCACTTTAGAGAAGCTGGACCTCACGGGAAATGAGATTCGAGTCCTGACATCTGATGTGTTTCAAACGCTGCCAAATTTAAAGATTTTGCTGCTGGATAACAACAAACTGAGCAGTCTGGATCCCCAAGTCATGGATATGTGGCAGTCTCTGGGTACCATTGGGCTGTCTAGCAACCTTTGGGAATGTACCAAAAGGATTTGCTCTCTGGCCACTTGGCTAAGCACCTTTAAGGGAAGGTGGGAACATTCCATTCTCTGCCATAGTCCTGAATATGCCCAAGGTGAGGAGATACTGGATGCTGTCTATGGATTCCAGCTTTGCCAGAATTTTTCAGCGCCGGTTGTCCAGACCATTAGTACAACCACAGACGCTACTGTAGCTGCAGAGTTCACAAGCTCTTTGTTTGGAATTATGCAGCCGACCCCCACGCAGGACTATGCAGAGGATTTTGGGAGCTTTACCACAGTCACCACTACAACAACCACAACAACAACACCACGCACTGCTCAAGCAACTACTGCTACATTAGAAGAGGCAGCTGTAACGGAGGACTTCTCTGCAATGGACAACACTGTTATGACTCACAGGGTCATCATTGGAACTATGGCCCTTCTATTTTCATTCTTTTTCATCATTTTCGTTGTGTATATCTCACGGAAGTGCTGCCCTCCCACCCTGCGCCGGATACGCCACTGTTCGGCAATTCAGAACCGCAGACAGATGAGGACCCAGCAGCGGCAGCCTATGGCAGATCTAGCTACACAGGTACCCTATAATGAGTATGAGCCCAGCCATGAAGAAGGGGCGCTCGTGATCATTAACGGCTACGGGCAGTGCAAGTGTCAGCAACTGCCTTACAAAGAGTGTGAAGTATGAACTCTTATTTATTCCTAGAGCATATGGTTTGCCATTTGACCATTTCAGATGATACAGGGTTTGCTTTTTTTATTTTTTTTCCAGTTTATGTAAAAAGCATAATTTCTACAAGTGAGATTTGAGAATATGTGAGAAATGTTGAATGCTACAATGATAGAAGCTGGACATGACAGTTTAGGGATGATGTAGAGATAGTCACAAATTTATTTTTCTATGAATGCAAGGTTGTTCATATCAGGCAGGGGCAATCATTTTAAACGAGAAAATTGTAAACTGTGAGATTTGTCTCCACATTGTCTCTATATTCTGCAGCACAGAGAAAATACTTAGCCAAATGGCCCTCTGCTAACAGAATACATTAAGTGGAGAAATGTGATTTATGTCTTATTTCCTTTAAAAAGTAAATATTTGAAACCATGTTTCTAACTGCACCACAGGCACTGTAAGCCAATCACTCAATCACTGGGGCGAATGAATTGGATCAATTATCAGAATGTTTTTGTTTTAAAGTTTCATGGTTTAAGAGATACATTAAAGGCCACTAAGACCAACATCAAATTCTGAATTATAAATGAAAAATAAATGTCATTACTGTTATGTTACAATAAAAATTAATCCTCTCACGAGGATAGAGGGTCCCTGAAATTCTATTCAATACACACAAATGTTATTACATTCACCAAACAAGACATGAGTCAGTTAGGCAAGTCTATAACCTTCCATCAGATCAAAGGCCTCTCAGTGTTTCCTGTTTACAGAATTTATTTGGGTGGCCCACCCAAAACAAAGCAGTCCTTAGCCAAAAAGGGATTCTTTTGTTTAAATCTGGATTTCTTCCAAAATTTTATTTTGAGTGGAAATGCAATTACAAGTGTGTACTGATTGAAAAGACTGCAGAAATGTTGAATTTATGTTCAATTATATATATTGGAAAAATGCCCTCTTTAATCAGATGTTCGCTCGTAAATGCAATGCTGTTTTGCAGCTTGTCAGATGTTGGAGCTCCCGCCCACGAGGGCCAATCGCCACAAATAAATTCTCAACCTGTGGGAAACACTAAGCATTGTTCATCTGTGGTTAATCTACAACATACTACACTGCTTGGCAAAAACACACAGATGTCCTCCTCTTCTTGAACTCTCTAGCCCCCAAATGCCATAAACACTGTGACCATAATATATCCAACAACTTAACCTAGTAAATACCATTTGTCGATTTGCTATCATATTCTAAGATCAATATACAGACGAGCTAGTGAGAGGTGTAAGGGTGGCAAGTCAAAGGCTAATGACCAGCGCAATATGCCAGATAGGAGAGCATCTCATTCTGAAAATAAAACCTTTCCCCAGTAGCCCAGGCTCTTTACTGCTTACACACTAATCAGGACTGACAGGCCCAAGATTGAACCAATTAAGGCAAGGCAAAAAGAATCTAATATTCTGTCACCCACACCAGTGATCCAGCAACATTTAGCTTGTTCAGCCACTCAAAAATAGTTCAAGTAGAATCATCCTCTGTTCCACATAAAAACATCAACCTTTTACTTTTGGACATTGTTCTTGTTAGGGATACCGAGTTGTCATTCACAGTATTAAAAAAGGGATTACAGTGAATAATAAATACAACAGCTCCTTGGTTAGCAGTCACAAGTGTCAAGTTAAACTGCGGTCAATAGCCTGAAAGCAAATGGAGATCCAGTGATAAGCAAACAGCAAGCCTGGGTCAGGACACATTTGTATGCAGCAGGGAGAGGATGTGCATTAGCATCAGACTAAAGCTGCTGCCGCAGCTCCGCACTTCTTTGTGTTCAGTTTGGTGGTGGGGGCAGGGTGAAAGAGAGAGGGATTGAGAGGAATTGATGGGACGATGGAGAGGGGCAACGATGGGGTAATGTCTGGGTTTATTAAGACCAACCAACCAATCTTTTTTTGCCGAGTAAAGGTAGCAGAGAACGAAATGATAAATACAGACTGACAGCACCTTGGGCTTGAAAGGCACACTGATCACACAGCAGCAATTTTGCTTCAAGTAAACTGATGAGCTATCCAGTGTTTGAGCAGTCCAACAAGTACAACAAGATCAAGTGCAATTCTTAACAAAATCCAAATATGGCATTTTCTTGAATTGTTAACTCTGGAAATTAGAATATGCCATTTTAAGTTCAACGTTTGGCTATGCTCAACCAAGTCAGTGATCACGACAGTAAGATGCTTCTGACAGCACAGCACTTGGAAACGAGATATCTGGTTTTCAGCAGCTGGGATGCAGTTCTTGGCTGGTGCCCCCTAGAGGTAGCCAGGATGTTCCATTTGTGGCTTTGTCTCTTTATTGAGGCTGTCAAAATTAAATTTTCTAAATGAATGCTTGTGTCAATGTCTCTGTGCACATGGTCATAGGATGCCTAAAACAACTTCTAAGAAAGTGGTTGTGTAAACCAAAAACTGTTACACTTCACATTTGAATTCAATGAAAAACATTGCATACACAGATCCTTCTGATTTCCAAAGTCAAACACATCCACTTTGTTTCTAATTCTTTTTCTTCCAGCTTCGCACTGCTTTTACTACTGCCCTTCTAATCTGTCTTGCATGTTCAAAAGTCAGTTGAGTTGAATATTTCTTAATGTCATTCAGCAAACATGGAGAGACCTCATTTTTGATAAAACCAAGAATGGGGATGTATGTGAAATTCCTATAAAGTTTTGTCAATCATTTGACATTTCACTGTTTCAGACTACAGTTGTACTAAGTGACTGAAAATCCACAAAATTTGTAGAAATATGCATCCCTTTGCACTCTGGCTCTTTGTAAACTGTTTTTGTTTCCTCTTGTCATCCTCTAGCCCTGGTCCCCACCCTGCCTAAAAATAAAAAAAGAAAAAGAAAAAAAAGAAAAAAAACAAGTGAACCAATCCCCTCTCTCTTACCCAACCTCTTTGTGCAAAATGAATGCTTTTCTCTTCCCATTTTCCTTTTGTATTGTAATATGTACAATTTCATATCTGTATAGTGGATAAGATGTGCCAAACTGAAAAAAAAAACATTTTCCCCTTAAAACATATATTTTTTAAATAAAATGGTTATAATTTGCGGAGTGTTTGCTAACTGATGGATGCTTACGACTTGGTTTGGTCTGTCATTACAGTTTGGTTTAATGAATAAATCTTTAGCAATCCTCAGGCAAAGCACATCAAACCCAACGCTTGATGAAGCTGATATGCATCAGTAAATTGTGAAAATTCAGAAAGTCAAACTTTAATTTCAATATTATTTCTGCAACACACAGTTTAAGGCCCTAAAGGTTTAGGAAATTCATTTAATTCCAGTTCATTTCAATGCATGTCGACATCATGATTAGATCATCCACTCAACAGGTAGATGACACGTAAAAAATAAGGTTGAATTATGTTGTTATGCAAAACATATGCTTCTGGAGTCCATAATGTGAGGAAGCTTTAAAATCCCTGCTTTAAGGCAGAGTGATGCAGTGTTTTTACAGTTCTGAATGTGGGCATTTAAATTGAATTATGGGCAATGCAGACATTTTTGGTGGTTAACCATTATGTCTAGTGGTATTCATTCTGCAGGAAGGGGCCTAAGAAGCTCTAATAGAAGGCTGCAACTATTGACTGTTTTAATAATCAATTACTTTTGCAACTGCTTTTTTTAAAAATAATAATGTCAATCATTTAGTCTATTAAGAGTCCAAAAATGTCGACAAATGCCCATCATAAGATTCAAGAACCCAAGGCAGTGCCTTTTAACTTCAAGTGTTTTCCAAAACTCAAAGGTATTGAATTTATAATAATAGTTAAACGGAGAAATGGCTTAAATTCCCACATTTAAGAAAATAAAGGCAGCAAATGTTTCAGGCATTTTTTTGCTGGATAAAGGACTGAACCAACTAATCGATTAACTGACTCCTTAGGTTAACTCACGTTTTCATTAAAAAAAAAAAAATTCTAAGTAATGCCATGACTCATCAACCTTCAGATAAAATTAAGAATATGAATTTAATGTCAAATTGTCATCAGGGTGTCCTGGCAGTTGTCCTTTAATACTCCAGTGAAGTACATTTTTTCTGGTGTATTTTAATGTAACAATTATTTGTTTATTTAAATTGGGGAAAAAAGTGAATACAAAATTAACAAACTTACATTTCCTTCTAGTATAAGATTTGGGATTAATGTCAAAGTGTGGAATAATATTAATTGAAGCATGTTAGACAAACTGAGTCACTGACATTGATCTATTATGCTTTTGTCATTTAACTGACTATAATCTTTAACAAATTAAAAGTAGTTTTAAGTACTGTGAAGCAAGTGTTTCTAGCACAGAGGTACAGAGGTACTACAGATTAGCAAATGCTCTAAGCAACCCAGTAAAACCTAAAATGACTCAGAACTACAGAAAACACATTATTGCCGTTGGGTTTTTAGAACAGGGAGGGGTAAAAGGATTTTTAAAAAGCTGGCTTTGTACTCATGGCAGAAACTACCTGCACAGATGCAACTCTGGTTTTCCAGCTGAGCAGACTGTATGCATGTTAATCAAGACAAGTCTACGTAGTCTACCATGTAACA